>NC_051210.1:57340715-57640715 GCF_015220075.1 Falco rusticolus
TGTTGTGGCAGTGTTCCCACCTGCATCCAATAAAGGGTGGAGATTATCCTTGGCCCTCCTTTTGTTTCTGATGTGTTTGTAAAAACATTTTTTGTCTTTTACAGCAGCAGCCAACCTGAGTTCCAGCTGGGCTTTCACCTTTGTAATCTTTTACCTGCATAACCTTGTGACATCCTTATAGTACTCCCAAGTGCCTGCCCCTTCTTCCAAAGGCGCTAAACTCTCCTTTGTCCCCTGAGTTCCAGACAAAGCTCTCTGTTCATCAGGCTGGTCTTCTCCCCCACCAGCTCATCTTTTGGCACTTGGGGATGGCCTGGTCCTGCATCTTTAAGAATTCCCTCTTGAAGAATGCCCAGCCTTCCTGGACCCCTTGGCCCTTCAGAACTACCTCCCAAGGGATTCTGTCAACCAGGCTCTTAAACTAGCTGAAGTTGCCCCTCCAGAATTCCAAGGTAGCCATTCTGCTGACACTCCCTCCTTACTTCTCCAAGAATCAAAACCTCTTATCATCTCATGTTCGCTAAGCCCAAGTTGTCCTGTGACCACCACATACCCACCAGCGCTTCCCTGTGTGCAAACAGCAGGCCCAGCGGGACATCTCCCCTGGCTGGCTCACTGACAGCTGTGTCAGGCAGGCATCTGCCGCACACTCAGGAACCTCCTGGTCTGTGTCCTATCCGCTGTGCTGTATTTCCAGTGGACGTTTGGTAAGTTTAAGTTCCTCACAAGGACAAACTGTTGAAACAGTCCCTGACATACGGAGCTACCCCACCGCCTCTCCTTCCTTGCCTGTCCCTTCTGAAGAGTCTGTAGCCATCCCTTGCAGCACTCCAGTCATGCGAGTTTCCCCCCATGTTTCCGTGACGGCGACTATGTCATGGTCTTCCTGCTGCACGATGGCTTCCAGCTCCTCCTGTTTGCTGCCCGTGCTTCGGGCACTGGCATAGATGCACTTCGGCTGTGCCATCGATCTCACCTCCAGGCCTGGCATCCCACCCGCAGGCTCATCTCTGATGAGCTCGGGTTTATTCCCTTCCCGCTTTGAGTCAGGTTTAAAGCTGTCTCGACGAGCCCTGCTAACTCCTGACCAGGGATCCTTTTCCCCCTCTGAGGCAGGTGAACCCCAGCTGTGGCCAGCAGGCCTGCTGCCGTGTGAACTGACCCACGTCAGCCCCCCCGAGATCTGGCCATTGACACCAGGCCCAGAGCCAGTGCTGATCTGTGGGACCTTGCGGTGACACAGCCCCTCGCTCCCTGCGGCCGGCAGGACAGAAGGAAGCACCACCTGTGCTCCCGATCCCTCCCTCAGCCCCGAGGTCTCTCTCCGTCGCCCTCAGACTTCTTGGCGTTGGAGTTCATCGCTGCCCCTTGGAAGCCCAGCAGTGGGCAGTGATCAGAGGGCCGTACCGGGCAGGGGGTGTCCTGGTGACGTCCCTTACCCAGCCCCAGGGAGGCAGCAGGCTGCCCAGGGGCTGGGTCTGGCCGGCATACGGCCCCTCTGTTCCTCTCAGAGTGGAGTCGCCAATGACAACCAGATGCTCGAGCTTCTTACGTTTTCTCACTGCTAAACCAAACAGTTGTTGTGATGCACACACCTGGAATCCCACTGGGGTGGGTGTGTGCCACTGACACTCTGGGGAGGCTGAGGAAGTCCCATTCTGGGGCCTGTGCATTAAGGGCAGCCAACAGTGCTGCAGCTGCAGCCAATTGTAAGGCTTCTGTCTTCCCCATTTTGGAGCTTTCACAGCCAGAATGAAGCAATAAGTTGTCTTACTAAGAGTCAACAGAAATATTGAAAGGGCTGTAGGATGGTAATAACCACGAACAGTGTAAAAAATGAGACCATTAAATAGGCTTGCAAGCATCATGGTGCATCAGTGTCACCCTGGCTTTGAAATGGGTGATGTTGCAGAGCCGGGCATGTGCCCCAAGAGCTGGGGCAAGCATCCCAGGGCAGTCACTGGCAGCACTTTTTTTGTCCTGCCACCCACCAGAGGTGAGGACAGGCAGGGGGACAGTGGGTCTTGCCATGGCCTGCAACAGGGGTCTCACCCATCTGGACTAGCTGTGTTTTGCTCCCAGCTCCATGTAGCATCATTACTGGGGAAACAGCTGCTGGTACAGTGCTAAGGATGCCCCTTTATTTATTGGCCAGGGTCTTTGTTTTGTAGAAGCCACAGAAGGAAAGCAACATTTCATGTTGAGAGAAGAGCTGAACAAAAATGATGGGTTGTCTTGAATTTGGCACTAGCTTGGAGGGTTGGCTGTCTCATTTTCTTGAAGCATGGCACTGTGTAAATGATTGAAGGAGGAGGTATTGACTTACTTCTGTTGTCACCATCCTAAAACATTAGGCCACTGAGAGGGCTCTCACTGCAATATTGCAATTCCTCAAAAGAAGTTCAAAATGTGATTAAGAAAACTCCAACAACAAATCAGAGAAAAGGGACAACTAGCTGCCCAAGAGGCAGGCAATCTCTTGGTACCTGTCTCCCTCCTTACGGTCACATACTACAATCCGACTGTGACTCCCAGATGAATGGGTATGTTAATCTGCAGAACTCAGCTTTCGTTATGCAGGAATTTTGTACTTTTTACATCCCAGAAAGTCTGATTGATGTGAGCCTAATGATATGACATGCTAGTGAAGGAGATTTTGCCTTTAGTGAAAGAGTTTCTTTTGGCTGAACTGAAGGTTGTCTGTGTCAGCCCATTCCCAACCAGCATTTTCACGCCCCCACAAGTAGCCTCAATGGCAAGAGGAGAGATTCAGAGTGTCGTGCTTCTCCCAGTCCATCCATTTGCATGCAAGTTCCCAGGGTATCTCATAGCTACTTGTTTTTTTGACTGTGAGGTGTCTTTCTAGCTAGTATGCGTGATAAGGACAACACCACCGACAATTTCACAAATGTAACAACATTGAAAAAATAAAATCCACTATCCAAACTACTTGCAGTGAAATTGATTTCTTCCTACAATTAAAACACAAGATGCTCTACAGACATACAGATAAAGGTGGGATTTAAATGATATCCAGTGTGATTTGCTGTAGAGATAATAATAATGAACTCCTAGTCCTGATGAGTCATGCAGTTTTCACTTGGTGAAATATCTGTCCTTTTGTACATGCATTATGAGGAAATGCACAGCAAATGCCATGAGGGAGATCTGCTTACTGTCCTGTAGACATCCCAGGAGAGGTCCTCACACATCAATGACACAGCAGAGGGAATAAGTCTAACCACACCATTGCTTTGTGGCACTGGCTACAGCAGTTTGACATAGATTGTCTTTTCTTTGAACTCTTTCTGAACAAAAATCAGGTCCTTCTCCCAAACATGACAGTCAAGTATCTTCAATACAAGACAGCAAAAATTTCAGGACAGTGTGTAATCATGGTGTTGTGTGATTTTATACAAATCAGTGGTTCCCAAAAGTTCTGGAAGAAGAATCATGATTCCTTCAAGGTCATAAGACATTTTTATCATAAAACTGTGAGAGCTGTGGTTCTGTGGACCAGCTGCAGACCACTAGTGTTAACGCTGCAGCATGCAAAAAACTTTGTCTTCACTTCCATAATTGAGTAAGGGACAATATTTACCTGCTGTACCTATGTTGTTAGTATTGTAAAGTTTCATTTCTCTCCACATTGTGCAGCACTTTGGAAACTGAGGTGCTATGTTCACATACGTAATACTTGAGTGCTACCATTATTTTTTACACAAGACATATTTGGACAATATTTTTAATGGTAGATCTTAACATGTCATACAATGCAGAAGGTGAGTTAAAGGTCACAGATAACTCTGCTGCTTCCTCTAAGGGTTCAGAACCTGGGAGTGGGAACTGTAGAAAAACAGAGTGAGGGAGTACAAATAAGACAAGTACAGATCAAGTGTAATCTTTCTTTACTGTCTGCTGAAGAACACAATAGGTATTGATGCCTCACCATTATTTTCAGCAGCAGAGTTTATACTTTTTTTGAAACATTACTTAGATTATAGAACACTTGGAGCAGAAAAGACCCTTGCGCTATACTGGAGAGTGCTGTGGAGCTCAGCAGGTGCCTTTTCCTTGTTTTGACTCCTTAAGGACCACTGGAAGTCTAACACATCAAATTATGATAATTGTAATAGAATATGGCAGAAGTAGCAAATCCTGTAAAATTCTTTCTATCAGGTTATTTTACTGGAACTCATTTTATAAATCTGCTGTTTAGAGCTGAAGGGCATGAAGTATCAATTTCTTTCCTTTAAATTGAAGATTTCAAAGGAAAAGTTATCACAGTGATGCCAAGGTTGTAAATACCCCAGCATGAACTTTCCTAGAGAGGTTACAGCATGTTGGGGAGGCTTCATTCCAGAAAGTAACATGGCATTTCTCTCTCCCAGATGGGACACAGGGAAGGATGGATAATTGTTCTCCTAGAAGTTGTAATCACAGTGAGACTGAGACTGGGTGCTTGGTGTTTTCCAACAACCAACTGAAGTCAGGATTGGTTAACTTTCACATATGTGTGTAGGAGGAAGTGGACATGGGAAGAATTTTGTCCTTGCACTTATGTATGTAGGTTTGCCCACAGCTGAAGCTTTGGTATCCCCAAGGCCTGAACACTGCTGGCCCTTGGAATCCTCTAAACACAAAAATCCATGCCAAACCCTGGATTTTTTTGCATTGGCTGTAGGATGTGGTTAATGGAAAAGGCAGGATAAAAAAGATAGTTCAGAAGCTCATTTCATTCTGCATTAGTAATGTCATTGCTCAATCCTGTGGGAGCGCTACAGATCTTGTGCAAGCTCCTCTATCTATGTAGGGATATGCCTTTAAGGGACAACACCATTTTTTCATCAAAGGTTTCCATATTTGGATACAGTTATTCTGCTGAAGCCAGGAAAAATAAGGTTCCAATCATTAAGTAGTATTACTAATGTGCCTAGAAATTTTCATTTTAAATTACCATTCTATATTTTCATCTGGGTGGCTAAGTGACCGGCCTGGGAAACTGCTGAGCAAGCAGCAGCTCACATGAGATAACAGCAGATCACATGGGATGTGATCTGATCCGTGCTGTGAAATCAATTGCAACCTTGACGCTGCAGTACCATCTGGAAAACACACAAGGATAAACTACTAGTGGCTTTTCCATTTTGCATCGGTACTTGTTCTGAAAGTCATCTTCCTTCTGGTCCATCTAGGGTCATGAGAAGCAATGGATCTGAAGTTGCAGTGACATTTCCCTATCCCCAAAGCCAGGTGACTGATACTATTTAGAAGCCAATTTACAGGTCAGCAATGCCATGGTAATGCTTTAGGTACATGGAGAACATGGTGTACATGGGTGTGTTTTCCTTTGTTCTATTAATAAACACTGCATAGCTTTGAATTAAACATTTCCTCACACTGTGAGCAATGCCATGAAGAAGCTATGCTGCTGGCCAATGTTACACATCAAAGTGAAGTTCTTTTACCTTAATTAACAGGTAAAACAGACAGCAGGTGACGAGGTGCTGCCTGCTTTGAAGATAACGATTGAAAATCACAGCTCTTAATGTCAAGCCAAGCCCTTTGCTTTACCTCCTCATGACTGGTTGAGATGACAAAAGGGTAAGAGCCTTCTGCTCTGACAGATACATCTGGGGAGCATCCTGTCCTCCTGCCTTTGGAGGATGAGGAGGGTGCTATGCAGTTATTATTGAAACTATGTGGAGGCAAGTTCACCTCTCCTGCTTTGGCCTTTGGGTCACTCTAAAAGCATGAGCTGTTTGTTTCCCCAGGGAGAAGAAACAGTGAGTACTTTTGTGTTTCATGTCAGGAGGCTATTCTGTACTTTCTTATGAACACAGAGCTTAAACGAGAGGCAACTTTGATCAACTAAACCCAGAGGGAGAGATTTTGAAAACAGCTGAACAAAGCTGACCCTCTACATTCAATTTTTCCAAAGAAATAACTATTGATAATGAGTTATGAACATCACTGACAGGATTAGCCCTCTATTACTAGAGAAATAACTATTGATACAAAGTGAGTTACCAATGGAAAGGCCATGCCCCTTATTTACTTTGGATTTAATTTATCTCACCTCTAAAAAATACAATCACATTTTTCCCTACTCTTTGGGTATTTGAGTTCAGCTTCCTGCAAGACTGTTATGACTAGCAGGTAAAACCTAAAGCTTCCAGGAAGGCTCTCACACATCTGAACTATCATAATTTCTAAGGTGGACATGTTTCAAAGATTAGTAGAATTATCTTCAAAGGGTGAAAAAGGAAAAAGACAGTCTTGAGACACTGACAGCACTTTCACTGGAGTAGGATTTTACTGCTCAATTGCTTTGAAAAACAAGCCTTTGTTTTTTGAATTCTAGCTATACTTTACAGAATAGCTCAAAGTGAAGGTCTTATGTTTGTGTTTTCAGGCATAGTTTGTTCCATGTGATGCATGTTTGCTGCAGAGTTATTAGCATCAATTATTATACAAAATTTTTGACTGGACATGATAACACTTTTTGGTTGCACAGATTCTCCTTTAAGGATATGATTCAGTCATGAGAACAGGGTAAACACTTTCATTAACATAACAAGTTCAAGTTAACTGTCTTATACTTAGATCTTATTCTATCACCATAGCAACTAGGTAAACATGAGGTGATATTCTGGTACATTTTTACATGGAGTTTAGCAGGGGAAGGGTACCCATGCCTTTTTTAAAAGAAGATCCTGCGGGCAGCATCTGGAACACTGAAAATGCTCCCTGATCTTCACTTGTGCAGACCCTCAGATCCCACATGCAGGATTCTCATGTTAATGCTTTCCACAAGCTCTGGTGTAGAGGTCAGGTTATAACTGCATGTTGTTAATTTACTTGCAAATTTACAGTGCAACTAAATCTGCATCAGAGACTGAAATTAGTCATAGAAGTGATCATAGTGCATCAAACTGTGTTGGGAAATTGAAGCAAAAGTTTTCTAAAATGAAGAATGTATATTTATTTTGCTTTGTACTTTTCATTGCAAGTTTGTAATGATTTGTTAATGTTGTTTATTTTAACTGCTGAGTCCTTGAGATTGAAATATTCTTTGCAAGACTGGAAGAGTGAGAGCAGCAGCACAAGCCTAAATCCTGGCGATGTCCAGAAGTTTATTTGATTTATATAAGCTATGTGACATTTACAGCACATGTAAGAGGACAAGGTTTGCTCTGTGGTAACCTAAAGCTGCCTTTGACTTACAGTGGATCTGTATGATTAGACCAAAGGTAGTTGTAAAAAAGTTACAGTGTAACTCCCAAGCCAGAGATTAATGTTTCAAACACAGGAGGAAAAGACACAGCCGATTTGGAAAATTTTACATTCATGTAATTATGGTTCTTGCCAGACTGAGATGTCTTGGAAGAGTATCTTCAGCAATACTTCTTCTCTGTTCACTTACTGGATTAATATAACTAAAAAGCAAAGAAAAGGAAAATAATAACAGAAAAAGACTTAGTGGTTCTTTTTATAAATTAGGACTACACAAGAGCTCACTTTGTCTGGTCATGCCAACCCACCCAAAAGTGGGAATGTGTGACCGTCACCCTCATACAGCAGGTTTGGCTTTCAGTTTCAGTAAAATCTATCTTACAATTTCTTATACAAAGTCAAGCCCAGGAGAATCACATATGACTACTGTACTTGATGGCAGTCCCCCGGAGAATCTTGTACAATTAGATACATTTTCAAAAGAACTCAAAACAAAGAAATAAGGCAATTTGCTGATACTCTGCAATGCTTTTCTTTAAATAAATGGAACAGATGCCACCTTAGGGTCTGAGTTTTATTAATTGCTTAATAAAACATGTTTTCCTTTTAAAAGCGCACTCTCTGCATTGGCCTGCTGACCCTGGGAATTCAAACCTTATTATTCCAGTTTAAACACTTGCCAGTGCTTAGACAGTTAACAAAGCTAAAGTCTCTCCCAGCTGAACACCAGATTCCCTGGGGAATCCAATCAGGCTACTTTATTCTGGTCTTTTGAAAAGTCAGGTCAAATAGCTGTTTGAATTGTAATGATCTCCATGTGAATTCTGGTTTTGATAGCAATTGCTGATATCCTCTTAACTTCCAGACAGACATAGTAATTGCATATCTTCTATTATATGCAGTGCAATGCTGCTGCTGCTGGCAATGATTTTTCACTCACACCCAAACTTTTAATTGAGTTAACAAAATAAATATAACTATGAACTGTGCTACCTTGGTGAAACTGATACCTAGTCTCCTGCTACACTTAAAAGTTTTAAGGCTTGTGACAGGGTAGGTGATTAAAAGGTGCTGTCTATATCCAGAAAGCTGCAGTTTGGAAAGATCCAGCAAGAACTCTTGAGTCATCTCGACTGCAATTTCCCTAGGCATGGTGTGAAGAACAATTTCATGGAAGGATCCCGGCATGGCTATTGCAGTCCTTAAAAGCTTCGCATAAGACTGTAGGGGTGAGAATGCTTTTCATCCTATTTTTTTTTAGTATTTATAATTTGATTATTTTCCACATTATCCTACCCTTTCAGTCAGACAGCAAGTAATGGAGGATGAGCAGCAAGAGGGCATTCTGAGTCAGACAGTTTTCACTCACTAGGTCAACGTTACAGACTTGAAAACAACAACAATCTATTTAAATTACTATGGTTATGCCTGCTCCCAGCAAGATAAATTTTGTTCACTTTTAAAAAACTATTTAGCTGTCTATAAAATGTTTCTTTCAGCAATTGTCACCATAGTAACATTCTGCTAAATCAAAGTCTAATCTTCTGCAAAGAATAAGAATAGCTGCCTTTCTTTACCCAAAAATTCTGCAAATTAACTATAATTCCAGAAATATGACAATGTAATTCCTTTTTAAAGGGTAAAAATAGATATACTTTCCTCTTTTTGCTTTTTTATTGTACTTTGTGTAATTTTTTTCTGGAATATCTATTCTGTTACCTCTTCAAAGGAGTATTTTCACTAGGCTGTTTGGCTGACTTTTACCCCAGATCTTTTTTAAAAAAATGGTGATACTCATCTGCTTTAAATTAAGTAGTTGCTTATATGCTTTACTGAGCCAGGTCCTAAATAAGATTCATCATGGTTAAAGACCTATCCAAGGAAAGGGGTGGGTGTGAAATTCTCCTTGGGTAGATTTTGTAGGAGTAAGTAAGCTGGAAGACAGCTGGAGGACAGCTGTGCATCCTAAAGAGACCACTCCTCATCAGAAACTAGCACCTGAAGAGTTAGGTATTGGTCCTCGCTGTATTGGGAACGTTTATACTTTTGGGATGGTTGCTGTATTCACCTGTTTGCATGGAAGGATCCAGAGCATTCAATGGTTACTTTAAACAGCTGTGCCCAGTTGGATACCAAGATCTTTCAGGCACTAGCTTTACTGGTAATGAAATGCCTCATTTGAGGAACAGCATTACTTTTTCCTTGTTCCAGGGAAAACGTCTAGCCAATGACTTACAGACTTACACTGAGACCATTGAGAGTGTTGATAATAAATTTATCTAGGAATGTATATGCTGAGTGTTTTCCTAACTCATGGTGCTGCTATACCTTACTTGGAGTGAATTTAGTGTAATTCAAGAGACGTGGAGACAGAGGGCAAGATATATTGTAATGCTCCATTGTTTCATTTACAGTGACCTCATAGATGTTTAATGGACTGAAGGGCCATAAAATCAAAAGTCCCATTCAGAAGCATATCTTAAAGGGCTTTCCAAGACGGAGTCGGTGTTTGCTAAATGTCATTTCTGCTGTCAGGGTACATCAGGGACAGCCCCAGGTGCTACAGTCCCACCTCCCAGGGCAGTGAATCCACACCCTACATCTCCTGCAATGATCAGTAGACAATGGCTGATGCCTGGCCATTCCATCAACTGACACATATACATGCTAAACCTCCCCTTTTCAGCCTTCGTGCTGGCAGACGTGGTGTTCAGAAAACTCCAAGATCCCTAATATGTGACCTAAATACAGACAGGGTCATAATCTCATCTTTTCAGCTGGGGCCATTGTATACTCTGCATGCCTCTGTTTCCATGTACTAAAGGTCTGTAGTTAAGGATTCACGAGTAAGAAGACTGCAGTGCATCCTGCCAGCCATCTGTAGTACAAGCTGTGCCTTGAGTCTTCTAGGGTTTTACACAAGCATTTCACTTGTGCCACGGTTAAAAAAGAAAAAAGAAAGAAGAAAAAGAAAAAAACAGAGACAACTAAATAGTCCCCTGTCTTATTACCAGTGTACAAATCAGTTTTGGCTTCCAAATTAGCCAGTTTGGGAGAAGCAGGATAGCCTGGACCCTCATTTCAGCAGTTATGGATTTCTGCCCTGAAGATTTTCTTCAAATTAAAGCAACTTACTTCTCACCCGTCTGTGCTGAATAATAGTGGCAGATGGAGAAGAGGAAAATCCAGATTTTTCTGCTTTCAAGGAACCATAAAAGCTAATGAGGTAATGTTAATTGTTCTGCGGCTGTAACTGAAAGAGGTCTCTGCACAGCAAGTATGTTGCTTCCTCTTTCTCTTCAGTGTGAAGAGAATGGTGTATGAGAGAAATGCAGCTGAGTCATTATGCTAGGGTGTGATAAATCAGATAATCTTTTGCAAAATTATATACTGGGGTGGGATGTAAGGAGCAATTTTATTTTTATTTGTTCCTATTAAAATAGCTAGTAACACTGTAAGTGCTGTTTCAGTTACGAAAATGGCTCATATTCCAAGAAAAAAGTTTTTTTCAGATGACATTAGTACATTTTAGGTCTTTTAAAAAGTAATTAAGACATCTCCTTGAAGTATTTGTGACCTAAAATCCACTTCTGTGCCCACTTTTCACTCAGAATAATTTACCTGTGCAGTGCAGTATTTTAGCCGAACACAGCAGTGAATGTTATTTTGTGACAAAATCCTCATTTCAATAACCATTTTGCTGTCCCTGCTTTTTAACCATGGGTCTGTGAGATGCAGACCTTTGCCTTCTCTAAGGGTCAGACAAAACTCATAATATGGTAAATAATTAAGGCTGGTGGGTATGGGCAAAGTTATATTTCCTTCTACGTTTCACCATTTTCTGATCTCTTTGGAAGCATGGTGTTTTATAATGGATGAAGCTTTCACCATTAATAACCATTTTCACTGTTGTTTCCTAAAAAGCCATTCACTAGATTAACAAAACAACAGTTACAAGCTGATAAAGGACTTCTCAGCTGGACTTGAGAGAAGGACGTGTTAATGCCCCCAGCAAAATGCTATTGAAACCATAATGTCAGGACTGGTCACAAAGACTGACCTGTAATTGTGTCCAGAGAGTTCAAAAGCCTGACTTTCCAGGGGAGGAGAGGGAAGCAGATTTGCCAGAGCATTCATTGCTGCCAGTTGGGGATGTGTTTTCAATAGAGTGAACAGGCACCCACCAGCTCCCAATTGCTCTCAGTGGGAGGTTCTGAAAAGCCTCCAAATGCTTTGGTGAGCAGGCACTGAGGGTGAATTTTGGAGACCTAAGGATCGACTGCCATTCTCATGTGTGCCTGTGGTAGCCCCCCACAGCTCCACAGGGGATACCCGGAAACCAAATTAAGGGTGAGAAAAGAGTAGCTCCTTCTTCTCTGTGTGCATTTGTGAAGAATAATGGCACAGTGTGTTTTGGTTTCTCAGTGCTAAAGGTTATATGGCATTTCTTATCACCTGGGATTTAAACCCTGAGGGTTAAGACCACTGGTTCCCATGGAATAACTGCTGATTGGAATTTGCATCTGAAATTCAAACTAAATTTTACATTAGTAATATTTTAGCATATGTTAGGCTAATGATCCTGCAGTCCTTTACTATATACAAGAATTTAATCATGCAAGTGCAGCCCATTTCAGCATAAAGTATGGCACTACAGCAATATTACAGCTGATTTTAGCAAACAACAGGCTTAAATGCAAGGGCAGAGGGAAGGCTGAGAGAAACTGGTGCTCAGCTATAGTTTAGCCTGAACACTTCTGCTTGCACTGCAGGTACCATGCAAAATGACTACAAGTAAATAGAAATTTTTTGCTATTTTTTGTGAAAGCTGATGCTTTCAAAAGCTGTCTTCACTAGTCCCACGCAGAGATAATGGTCCAATATAAACCTCAAAAAGGGACACCTATTAAACTACTTCCTGCAGTAAGAAACCTAATCCAACCAGATCTGCATTTTACCACTGTTCCTTGTAAGTGCTACTTATTTTTTTAGGACTCTGTCCCTTCATTGATCTCTTAAGATTACAGTTGGTACAGACACATTTAACTTTACTTTTTTTCTTTACCTTGCTAGGTGGATTCACTCTTCCATTGTTGAAGGACAAGCGAGTTGTTAAAACTCCACATTTTATACTTGTGTAATTTGCAGCACTGAAGAAAGATCTGTTTGATAGTTTCTTTCATTGCGCTGCTTGCTGTATCTGAGCTTGCTGTGGATAAAACTGGCCTCCCAGCAGCCAGCTCTGGATAAGATACATTTTTGTCCTACTGCTGTGGTTTTTTTGTGACATGCAAGGCTTGAGCAATTGCAGTCCATCTCAACAGCAGGCTATTAGAGGAAAAGGCATTACAAATACAAATCACAGTTTAAGGCATTCCCCATCTGTAATGTTTCCATGATATGCCTTGGAAAATGTCGTTGTTCTCAGACTGACAGATATTGTAGGCAACCACAGGCAACCACCTTCTAATAGGCTTTCAGGATTTTGGACAGTGCGATGCCTGTTCTCCATTCACAGATTTGTTAATCAGAGTTGTGTCTCAGTAGCTGCAGTTGAGTATTTAGAATTACAATCTACGGCTTAACAATCTACTAAGAAAAGTGATAGGGAAGATGTGTGTACTAATATGAAAAAGTTACAGACGTTTCTGAGTGCAGGATATTACAAAATTGCAGTGGTCAGTTCAAGGATTTAACCAGATGCACTCTAGCTTGTAACAAAATCCTTTGTGTGGCTATGAGTTTTGAAGAAACAAAATGTTGATTCTTGGTGGAGATACACACTGAAAATCAAACCCACAAATAATAAGTCTCCTATTTTCCAGTTCTGGCTTGGGAAGTGGTAAACATGGTCAAGCTCCAGCATGCTGCAGCACAGGCTGTATGCAGAAGTCTGGACAATGAAAAAGTTTGCATAAACCTTCATATTCATAAATATTGTAAGTGCAAACCCAAGCCTGGATGCAGGTTTTGTTTTCCCTTCAGAGTCCTTCCACTCTGAAATGCTCTGGAAGTTTTACCCCCATCCTCTGCCTCTCTAGTCCCTGCCTTTAATGTACACAAATGACTTTCATAGGATTTTCCAGTAATGAAAACACAGTATATTTTCTGCAGTGCGCCAGATGGTGCTTGTGAAGACCAGACACGCAGGAGGTTCCTAATTAAAGCTTTAAACCTGGGGATGAGAAACGGCAGGTGCAATCTGGTGGGTGCCCAGATAGTGGACACACAGACAGGCTGCCTAACGACCTTTTTGAGAGCACCCTTACACCCGTCTTCATGAAACTCATAATGACAAGAGGCAGTTAATTTAAAGCTAATTGAGAAATCTCTATCCAGCCATCACATAATAAAACAAGGTGCCAGACCTCAGCTGGTGTTCAGACTCTGACAGGAAGAAAATGGCCAGAATGGGGCTGCAAAAGCTGCCACCTCCTTCTCACCCCAGGCAAACAATGCCTCTGTACCCTTCAATGTTTATTGTTTCAGCAGCACATCAACCCACAAAAAAGAACCATCTAGGGCAAGCATCTGTGGCTAGGAATAGAAATTAAGCAGGTAGCTCTGTAAAGGCTGTTTCTTCACCAATAAGACCTCACAGAACTCTTGAGTGGGTGCCCACCAGGACAGGCTGATGCCAGCCTCCCCTGTAGGTAGGAGGGACTCCTGGAGCCACTGTCTAGGGCACTATAGTTCCCTCTTCTGCTGAAAGCACTGGGTTTTATGCCGACCCTTCTGCCCTCTGACACCTTTCCTAGCTTTTCTATCATAAATGTTGCTGCAACAAGGACTTCTGCCCCCACTGCTTGATGTTTCAAGGAAAAGATACTTGCACTAGCTTATAACACACAACTACCATGAAATCCTACAAAACCAGTGTCAGTCTCTCCACTATAAAGCCAGTTCCTACACTGAGTGTTACTACAAGTGGTTGGAGGGGAGGAGGTGCCAGCAGAAAGCATAGCTTCTGTATAATCATGACACTCAGATGGTTTCAGCTGCCCTGGTGTTCTTCACAACTGCTGCTTTGCCTTACTGCAGAGCAGGTAGATGGCTGTTGACTGCAGGTCTTGACCTGCATTGCTGACATCTGAGGCAGCTCTTAGGGCACTGAACAAGCCAGTTCTACTCTTCTACAACATTGCACTCGCAAGTGCTTAGAGGGTCTTCTGTCCTCAGCTTCCCATCAGGGACCAGTTTACTTCTTCAGTTTGTACCAGTTGAGCCTCTGGAAATCCAAGTTCTCCATGAAAGCCCAGCTGGGACAGGTGTCAGAAAGCAAAAGGAAAATAGTTCAGGGACTGGTGCCAAATCCTTACCCCCATAAATTGAGATTATGAGCTCCAGGGGAACTCATTAAAGAGAAGGTTGTTTAGAGGCCTGTAAATCTGTGCTCATATCACAGTATAGTTGAGTATCCCATATAGACATGCTATGTCCTTCCTGGCTGTCTGGTCTGCCAGTGAATTTCTCTCCATTCTGCCCAAAGTCACACCCAACACTATTTTGAACAAACTTTCACATTTGTTAAAAAAAAGTATTCTTAACAGATAGTAAACATACTAGAAGAATTTCCATATCCCAATGAGTCGTTAGTTTCTCAGTCCTGTATCCAAACACCAATTTGCCCAAAGGCCTCAACTTTCAAGGGGAGGTCACCATTGACTCCCAAACGCATGGGCAAAGTGTGAGGCAAAAAAGACTTTTGTCACAATTTTTGGAACAGATGGCAGAATCTGAGCTATATCTCTGCCTTGTGCTATGGAGCAGTCACAACTGCTGGACCCTGGGTACAGTTGAGCTGAATCACCTGTGCTTACTATAGCAGAGAAACTGCCCCGTATAACTGCTTCCCCTGGCCTGACTGAGGGTGTAACTCCTTATTACATTAAAGCTGATTTAAGAAATCCCCACCTTTTCCTGCCTCTGGCTGCTCAGTCTGATCCCTAATAACACTTAGCCTCACTCCCTGCCAGGCCGATGATACCATGGGACTATGCTCAATGCCAGGTCAGGGATTCAGGGTGAACCTTGTGACCCACTTTTTGTTTGTTTGTTTTGGAAAACACAACACAGAGCAACACTCTGAGAGCAGGATTATTCTCTTTCTGAGGAAGCCAAATATTTCCGACTTGTGAGTGAGTCCCAGCTCCTGCATACAGATAAAAAGACTGGAATTGCTTGAGCTCTATCTGCTTTCATTGGCTGCAGCGCTGACCCTCTGCTCCCATTGAAGCTATGGTCTCGACACCAAGTGTTTTATAAACTGTGAGGAGTAATTCAAGAAATAGGAAAATGAACTCCCATCCTTACTTTCCCCAGACTCATTCTTTGGCTAATACTGCAACATTATAGAATTATGGGTGTCCTATAAATACATATTACCACAGATACTCCTGTATAAGTGCATAGTAAAATATGCTATAGCAAATTGTAACATTTCTGATACTGGGAAAGAGGAACAGTTTCATTTCTTGGAAGTTTGGAAATCCTTAAGAATACGATGGAGAGGATTTGCAATGCAAGTAGATTAATAAAATTCCCATTCTAGCAGAGAAAAGTAAATTAGCCATGAAAGCAATATCACAGACCTGAAAAAGAGTTTGTCTCATCAGAGAGCTGTGGAAATGAACAGTAAACTAATTTGCAGGGTGCAGAAAGTGTGAGATTAGTTCAGCAGAAGAGGAAGGTTTAATTAAAGACATATACAAACCAAATTGCAAAGCCTGTATTATTCTGCTTTTGACGAGCTTGGGAAAGACAGCCTTTAGCAGAAGGTGGGAAAGAAGGCATGAGAGCTGGGGAACAACAATGACTGCCAGTCAGTGGCGATGCTGAGAGATGATTGCTCCTCCAGGGAAGGCTGGGACAGGGTGGAGGAGGCAATTTAGAGCAGAAAAGGGCAACTGAGGTAAAGGAGCCTGTTCTTACCTGAATTTTGCATTTATCACTGTTCCTACAGGGCCAACCCAGCTCTCTCAAGGCTGAAGAAAAGAACCCACAGGGGCAAGTAGCAGAAGGTAGCCGAATAGCGTTTGGCTCCAAGAAGAGAGGAAGGTCAAGGGTTGTATTTCTTAGTTACAGAAATGCAATGCATTGTTTTCAGCCCAGTCAAGAGCAGTATCTGTGTCCTACAATACAAGGAACTGTTTTGTGCATTCAGAGAATACAGAAATTAGCAGTTAATTTTTCCCAGTCTGCTAGGATCTGGTTGTGCAGTCATTTTTAATCGTGATTTTCTGGACACTAATATTATGACTGCTGTGACAGCATTTCAGCGACATCCATACATGGAATATGCAGAGGCATCAATACCTCATTTTGTGCAGTTTTACTGGTATAATTTTAAAATCTTAAATTCAGCAGACCTCACTCATTACTAGAAGCTCAGCTGTTTCCTAAAAGGAACAGCACCTTCAACCCCTCCAGCTACAAGACCCAAAGTCAGCACCCTGCCACTGAATGTTCCTCCAAATTTCTTATTCGTAAAAGAGCAGCATGTACCAGCTGAGCTACATCTCAGGGTGCAGTCCTCCTTGCCCCCTGCCAGTTTTACTGGTTGTTTGGCAGCGGGAATGGCCTGTAGGTGATCACAGTTGTGTCCCTTCCAGACACCTGATGGGAGCTCAAGGACACTGTTGCCAGTTCTTGCATAGGAAGCAGTGTGGGGGGAAGCCTACCTGTGCAAAGACTTCCTCACTTTGCAGTGAAGCAACAGCTAAGATTAATAATTCAGTTCAAGTAGTCCTTCAGATGTCATTCTGTTGCAGGAAGAAAAGAACTATGTAGTTTCTTTGTTAGTGAGGAAATAAAATGCTTGGTGGTAGCCAAGATAGAAATCTCTTTGCAGTGGAAAAAGATTTCTTGTTTTAGAAATGAAAACTCACAGCTATTTGAGCTGTGAGGAACAAGCCACCCAAAACAGAGAACAGTGAGCAGAGCATGTAAAAGCAATATCAAGAACACAATGCTACAGAAAATTAAACGTATACCTGAGGCAAATTGCTGAATGTGAGTAAAGGACTGAATAGCTTGCTGATGGGGAAGTCAGCTGCTTTTGTGGTTTGTTGTTGGTTGTTTTGTGTGAGTTTTTATCCCCCTTCCACTCAGGAAGGCAAATCATATTTCTGGACACTTTTCCTAGTGTGTTGGTCCCCAATAATCTTAGCTTACTCAATACATAAAAGGTTTTATTACCAATCTGTTGGTTATCTTGTAGTCACTGCTTTCAGTTCAATAAATTCTACTTTTGCCTGGCAGATCAAATGGGCTGTGTTTTGTCTGGCTGCCAGGGTTCACCTTAAGCGGATGTTGAAAGTGGTTCTAAAATTGATGTGTTTATGTGTATATGCATGAATGTAAATGAGATCAGGAAGAATAAATACACAACTAGATCAAAAATTGCAGGGTCTTTTTGAAAGCAACTCAGAGGAAACCAGAGGGAATTTGTAATGATGATTAACATTTTAAGGAGATGGTGCACCATGTGTCAAGTAGAGGAAATGTGGAAAGGGAGTAAAATGACAGTGTCAGTCTCTGTAAGTAGCTGGCCCATATTGGAAAGGAGAATTTATGCCAGCCCTGTGGGCATTGTCTGCCCCAAAGGGCATCAGGAGATACTGATTTCCTGCCAGAGAAGTCCCAGTTACTCTACTTAGGGCTGGCATCATGCCCAAGGGCAAATGGCTTCTGCAGGGATGCAGGAGGAGCAGGGAGGCAGAAGGCTGGGCATGGAAACACCCACCAAACACTCACAGAAAAAGCACGTTTTTGTGCTCTATTCATCCTCAACCTCCTCCTCCCACTCCTTCTGTTTGACACAGTCACCTCCAGCCTCAGGCTCATCTCACACACATCAAAACAAAGTCCTGCTCTGAATGAGTACAGTTTCAGTAGCTTTGTTGGCTTATGTGCTTGAAGAATTTTGAATTTCCTGTCAGCATGGGTGCTGCCAGAAATTTTCTTTGGCTATTTTTCTAAACTTGTAATTAAGATGATACAGCAGTTCTTTGTAAAAAGGCTGCTTTCAACATTCTTAGCAGACAAACAATAGAAATGGTACAGATGGTGCCCTGCACATTTTAGTTCTTGCAGTATTCTAGGAATTCAAGACCTTGCACTGTCTATATATGGTGCCTTTTTATTTCCAGATGCCCTTATGAAAAGTTACACAAAACCAAAAAATTACAATCCTAATAAATACAGATATAGGCAATATTTGAATGAGACTTTGTGTGAGGCTGGTGTAGCTTAGAGCTTAGATCTGAACGGAGGCTAGGGCCCCATCCCATCAAAATTTCAAAATCTGAGTTGTCAGATTTTATCCCAAAATGGAAATGGCAGGGAAATTGTTCAATTTGAGGGATCTTTGCCATCTCAAGAAGCATGAAGCCTCTTATACTCCCTTCCATTTTAGTCTGACTCTAAATGAGAGACATACAAAGAGATTAAACTAAAGGCATAAACTCAGGAATTTCTGTCCCGATCCAATCATATTGTTGTGGGGGGAAACTGTATGGAAAGAGCATTTAAAACCTTGTATTTTGGATTTGCTTCCTGAAGAAAATGGTGATAGTTGTAAGTTCAGAACCACATCTGGATTTTGTCCAAATTAAACTTTTTTCTGGCTGGTGTGGATCAGAACACTATTTGAGGTTAAAAGAGTTGTTTCTTTTCACACTGTAAGGATACAGAAGTGCGTAAGTTTATGCATGTATAGAAATAATAATAACATACCTACAGACAGGAATGGCATTTTATAGAGGATGTTAATTTCAGCCATAATTGCTAGATAAATTAAGCCTATTTCTTACACTTTTAAAATATCACCTTTCCTTATACAGCAATTAAAAAAAGTGCAACTCCTAGCTCAGGATAGAGCTTGTAACAGTGAACCAAATGAGTGCTGTGGAGAAGCGGTTAAGGAGGAAGGTCTCCAAAAATTAACACCAAGCTTCATGTGGCTACACAAATATAAGCATGGAGCTGTGACACAAACAGACTATATAGCTGCTTATAAATAAACTCTGGTGTTTTTACACTTTGTTTTCCTCAGCTTTTAATGTAGGCAAAACAGTAACTTCCACACAGCTAGATAATTGCTTTCACCAAAGTTCTGAGGGCAATGTCATCTCTTAATGACACTCAAGTGTTCGTTCATAGATGTTATCATAAAACTAATTATATTCTTTACGAGATCCCCTTAATGTTGATTTTGGTGGCTGTCTTATTGGTTGGCTATTGAACTCCTCATTGAGCTGGTTTGCCAAGGTCTCATCACTCTATGCAGAGTGCTTTTGCTTTGGGCTAGCTGCCAGTCTTCACTACGTGGCGCCTTGAAAAGGTCAGGGCTACCAAAGTCTGGCTGAGGATGTATGCCTTTAACTCAGCCAAAAGAGGACTTCATTAGGACTGAAATAATACTTTTTCTGAATTTCTTTTCATGAGGCAGTTATCTAGCTGGTGATGAGTAAATTCAGGAGGCAGGCTGTTCCCCTTGTAGGGATTAAGACTGAAATTTCATGGCTTGACAAATAGGACAGCAAGCAAGGGAACGAGAGGAGTGCTGGCAAGGGGAGGTGAAGGCAGAAAGCATGTTTCCAGTCACTGGGCCCCATAACCAGACTTCTCCAGAGTAAAGTTCTTGCAGATCCCTTTTTCTTCAATAGCAAGTGGATCTGAAATGGAAAGGAAAGCACATGAATGTGGTTTCCAGCATGTCAGGCACAGGGTACAAGTACACGGTGAAATGGAGGGTGGTAGGACCAGCACTGGGGAAGCCTGAGCGGGCAGGGAAAGTGCTGGGGGAGCACAGGGCAGCATGGCATGACGCAGGCTTGGCTGTGCTGGGCTGGTGCTCACTAGCTCTGTCATTCTGGAGTTCAGATAGCAAGCCTTAATTTTTGGAAGGCTTTATCAGCCTGGGCCATTATTTGGCTATTGGCTTCCTCACCTGAGGTGGTGTTGAAGCAAGAGCTCTGTCATGTCTGCTACTGATGCAGGCATCTGCCCCTGGCTTGGGCACAGTCTGTCCCCAGTGTCCCAGTGCTGGCCTCTGCCTCCCTGCTGGAAAGCACTGGCTGCCTCAGTGGGCAGCACAGTGGCATCACCTCTGCATGGGTGTACTATTACCTCTACACTGAACACCGGTACTCAACAGCAAATAGCAGAGCCTTATGTCCAAATTATTTTTGGCTTCAGGACCACACATTAACAAGATTAAGCTGTCAGTTAAAAGCTATCCTATGCTTTATATCTCAGCTTTTTATAGTGTCTGGAGGTGTTTTCCACATTCTAATTTCAAGCAGCTTCTTCACATAATATTGCCATTCCCATGGCATATCCTATCATCAGATTGCTTCACAGAAAACCTCCTTACTACCCTCCAACGGTTAAAACCAGGGAAAATGTTTATTTCTTTGTACATAGTCACTCAGTGCTCTGATTTTCCATTACCACTATGGGTTGGCTTTCACAGTCTGCTTGAAGCTCCTGAATGAGCAGAAGACCACAGCCAACCTGAAAGCCAAACAGAAGCAGATGCTTACTTGATTATGCATTCTGACAGCTGTCAGTAGCCATTTGTCCATGGATTTAGCTATTTAGCTGCAATATCTTGTTGGGGTTGTTTGGGCCAGAAGATTGGGTGCAGAAGGCACTTGAGTGAGAGGCTGCAAGGAGAAGGGGTGCAGGGGAGGTACTGAGGGCTGCTGCAGCAGGGGAAGGTGCATCAGTCCAGGCAGAAGATGTGACAGAAGAGGGTTTGCTCAGTGCCAGAAAGGAAACAAGGGCTCTGTGTGTGCATGTGGGTGGGTGCAGGGGTGGAAGGGAACATGTCACACAAATCCTGTGCCAGGAAGTCATTTCATCCTTTTCCTGGAGCAGTAAAATTCTATTTTTTCTGTGGTTCAGAGACACTCGAGCCCTCCCTGCTAGTGTGATATAATTCAGTGACAGCAGGCTGAGAGTGAGGTCTAGCTATGACAGCACGACAGCCAAGTGTCATCTTTCCTTTGTCAGTGCTACAGGCATGTTGAAGAAGATTATGACAGCTACTGGTCTCATTCGCAGGAAGACAAGATGAGGGCTGGGAAGTTATTTTTGTAGCGATCCAAGCAAAAGGGAAAAGGACGTCTCCTTCTTGGTTGCCCTTTCCTAGTATACAGAGGTCATAATGAACAGCATGGGGTTTCTATTTATCCCTACATTTCTGAACTTTGACCTTCATTTCATTCAGTATGGGAAGTCCCTGCAGATCATTTTTCTCCTTAATATTGTGGCATTTCTCCCCCTAAAATTAGAATATTAATTGAAATTTGAATTAGAATCTGATTGCAATCTAAATTGAATAGGGAACCATGGCTTTCCAGTTTTCCACTGTCATAAAATGACATCACTGAGAGTGCTAAATCAAACTGTGTGTGGATTTATTTTTAAAATCTCTTCTTGCTTCTGCACTTGGTTTGTGTTCTAATAAACCCCAACTCAGGAGGCATTTCTAATCAAATAGCTAGAGTTTCATGTCTGATTATGGATGCATATTTGTAAGAAAAAATAATCTGGGAAATAACTGGGGTTGGATAAGCATTTCTAAGTAATATGTATCTAATTTCTCCCAGCTGATAACGTTTTCAGCATATCTTGGCTGTATTAGGTTTGTATCGAGTGCACAGCTTCAAACTCCAGTGACCCGAGAGAGTGCATTACTATTCCTACAGCAGAGCAGTAAAAATGTCAGCAGTGGGTTTGATATTCAGTTCTATAAACAGTGCTTTATGGGGAAGCACCGGTGATACTGTGCTTGTTCCAGGCATCAATTTGGTGAATTCTGCCTGGTTTTAAACACACATGTAGTTCTATTAATTTTATGGAGAAAGATGTGCTGGAGAAAATCCATAGGAAGACCCTCAGTAGTGTGGGCATGAGGACTCATTTTTAAGCAGCTGCTGCAGTTCGTAAGGTGTGAAAGACAGCCAGTTTACAAAGACTCCCTTATGCATGCTTTCAGTTTTGTGGCTTGATCTGGACAGTGTGGGTTGGTGATAAAGCTACTCTTGATTTCATTGGTAGCAGGTGACAGTTTAGGTCCTCATTTGAAATTCTTGCAGAAACCTTTTGTTCGCTTCAGCAGGTAGACCAAGACTGACCTTCCTTTGCTTTGGTCATTTAACTGAGATGCCTATTTTGGGAATTTGGTGACACTTGATTCTCTCTTTAACCAGAGGTAAATGTGAGACGAGCACCTTTGGAGTGTGCCTGAGCCTCCACCTGAGATAAATACCCTTCCATCAATGCCTGTTTTCCCTGGGATGGCCAGGCCAGCTGTGGGCCCTAGTCAAGTGCCTTCATTTGTGTGTATGGCTCAAGACTGTGTGTGGATCTCACATGGGAATCACTAACTTCACTTGCTATTGAGCCAGTGGGAGCCCAGAGACTTTGGCAATTTAAAAGGGATGTAGAGAGTCCTCCTGGAAGAAGCTATGCTTGATTTCTAAAGGGGGTGCAATGAGGATTACTCAGGCAGGTTCTTCATTAAGTTTTAAGCTATAAGCTTGGGGAAAAAAGTTGCCATTGCCTAATGGCGCATACAATATGCAAGCATCAAGGAGAATTGTCACTTCCTCATGCTTGCTGTACTCTTATTTTACCATGTTGCAAAAACAGTTAGTAAAAATAGATCTGTATAAAAATATTTTTTGGGCCGCTGTCTACATCAGGTGAGAGTCTCACTTCATGCAGCTTACAAAGCCACAGAGCTACCTGCCAGTGGAGGCAGAAAGTACTGTCAGAGCCATTTCTTTGCCGAGCAAGCCTGCTGGTAGCTATAGACTCTGTCCTGCCCCAGTTGTGGTTCCATACGGCTCTAAATTGGCTGCTTCAGGCAAAGGTCACATTGTGGTATCAATTACTGGCTACTACCTGGAAAATTTAATTTCATGCCCTGCAGTGGGTCTGCTTTCTTCTCTACTATGATTGACAACTGTTTCCTTGCTGGTAACTAGAACAGCTCATTTACTTTAAGTGATTAAAACCCAGAAGCTCCCTGATTTGGAAGGGCAGCTTCAGATTACTAGCATAACCCAGAAAGCTCTCACACAAATCTATTCAGATGAATAGAACAAAAGCTTCTTCTCGCCCTTTATAAGGCCTCTTAAGAAATTGTATTGTTTGTGATTAGTGTCACATCAATCCATTCCTTGTTATGCAGTTGGTGTTTAGCTAATGCACTGGGTATGTTTCCTGCAGGTTAATTGCACAAAATGAAAACCAGAGGAAATTAGTGAGTTAAGAAATGCCTAATTTTAGATAATAAGACATCAAAGTCCTGTTAATGTTACTTATTTTTTTAACCTAAACACTTTTGCTTGAAGATCAATTGCCAAATATTTTCTGTCTTTTAGAAACCTCTGAGGAGCTTCTTAAACAGCTGGTTTGCATTTCAACAGATCTTAGTGCTATTTCCAGGATCCAGAAAGCAGGTACTTCATTTATTCTCAGAAATGGTTTCCTTCCCAAAGGATGTATTATGTCATTGATTTTGAGGTGGAACTACTAATGAATGTAAAGGGGCATTTCTGCTTGAAAATTGTTTATGTAATATAGGTACTGAAAGAGATAAAAATAGGGGCATAAGAGTGAATCCGATCCTTCCCCATGTGTCTAGAAGGTCTTGGTTTAGGTTTTTCCTTGTGTTTCCACAGGTGCACTGCAGAGGTCTTCCTCAGAGGACACATGTTTTGGCATAACACAAAACAACTAAACTTTATTTGAAAAGTATTTATGCCAGCTACACGCACTCCCGTGGTGGCAGCACGATCAGAAGCTTTTGGTAAGGTAGCAAGTTGGAGTTTGGTAAACTAAAGGATATGGGACACTGAGTTGTGGGACCCCATGTTTCTTTACTAGCAACCAAGAGGTTTTGCCTGTCTGAATTCAGATCAAGCTGTCTAATCACTTCCCATGCACTTTTTAGCCCTAGTTGCCTGCAGTGCTGCTGGAGTCGTCAGTGTTGCACTACAGGTAAAATTTACTAAGTAGAGGATATATCCCTGCACCAGGAACTTTATAATATAGAGATCTGGACATCACTAAAACTCTTTAAGAAGACCTGGGAGATTCAAACTAAAATTTATTCTAAAATAATTTTCAATACAGAGTGGCACAGAGGAAGGAATGAACAAGCAATCCAACTCTACATATTACCTTTTTTCTTAGAAGTGTACCACTCTGAAGGGTAACCCAGTTGCTAACACCGGATCCTGAAGCTCTCCAGGGGCATGTTTGAGGTGAGTGATGGTCACCTTCCATTTCATAAGCCTGCACACTTGTCCACAGTAAGTCTCCACTGGAAGCAGTGACACCTGGGTCTGCACAGTTCTTTGAGTACTTGTTTTGGTGCCCCCTCATATGGAGCTTAACTTTGGGCATTTAGTTTTGTAAGCCTGGCCCAGAATCACCACCCTCAGTACGAGCCATGAAGCAGCTGCAAAGCAAGGAATAATCAGCGCAGATCAAGGTTTACATCTCCTCCTCTGCCTGTAGGTTTCACTGAGCAGGTAGACTCCATACTGGCCATGTCCCATTGAGGCTGTCCTCTGCTTTTGACCCTCTCCAGCCCTGCTTCCAGAGAGAGGGGATGCAGGCATGCATACCGTCAGCCTCCACATGGCAAAAGTTACAGAGATTACTCATGATCTCTCCAAGACAGAAGATTTTAGGGCAGATGATCAAGCATTTTTAGAACACTCAACATAAAAAACAACTGTAATTCCAGTGGTAATCTAAATATGAATACAAAGGATGTATGTTTATCCTTTGAAAGCAATGAGATTTCTCATATTTGAAAGTACATATACTTGTATGTGCTTTGTTGGATGACAGCCAAAATCCACCTTTTGCCTTATTTGGTTTTTTTTTAACTTCTTAATGAGATTGGAAATGTGTCTGGCACACACCTGGTACAAATAATTTTACTTAGGCTAGTAAGTTAATATTGCCTACTAAAGCACTGGGTTGCCAGAGCCAGGCTTTGCTGGTAGGAATGTAATGAGTTGCTAGTGGTTTGGCATTGCAGCATCATAGACAGCCTGAAAGAAATTTGCAGGTCTCAGAGAAATGCCGTAGCTCAGGCCCCAAGAAAGTGAGGTGATTGGCCCTTCTCATTCCTTTTGGGGAGGCCACCCTTCTGTCACTTCCAGGAGTTATTGTCATCCAGTAATGCTTATTATTTTTTGTTACTTTGCGATCAGTGTTCACCTGGAAGGTATCTGCTCTGGCTTTGCCAGAGCACTACTGCTCACAAAGCAATTTGTCAAAGCAAATGCCTGCAAACCTGTGGGCACCTGCATCACCTCTTGATGTTTCTTCTCATCTTAACTTTATATTGATTAATAGGGAAACCTCCAACAGAATTCTAGCAAGTGAGCCTTTTTGAAAGAATCCAAACATGAACTATAAATTCAGTACTTTGCTGCTGTTGAGAATTTTGAGTATCATAAATCCAGCTTCACATCTGGAAATGGGTTCTTCAGAGTTCATTTGTTATTTCTCTAAGGAGAGGTCCCCAGTGGCACAGAGGGGATTTAGGCACTAGGTAGGAAGTAAGTATCCAATTCCCTTATGTATCTTTGAAAAGTTTTCCCACTTATGCCTCTGATGAAAAGAATTGGAATAGCAGGCCTTACTGCATGTACTCTGTTAGGATACTTTAGGCACTCCCCATATTTTTAACATCCTAAAAAGAATTCCAGATAGAATTCTTGAGTTGTGCATCCTAAATATTCAGGGAAGAACAAGGATTGTGCTCATTTCCAGGGGGAGGCAGTACAATACTTCAATAATGTCTTTCAATTCTAGTCCTGTTCAGAGTCTCCTAACTCAAGAGTAGGCATTGACAGGTATCCTGTGGTTTTATTTTTTCCAGTCCTTCTTTCACCCTGTCTTTCTGCCCCCTCTTTCTAGCTGAAAGTCAAGACCCACAGGTGGAGGAAATAAAATGCCTATATTGCAGTGCTTTAAAATTAGCATGGTTGAATTTCAGCTCAGAACTAATAGAGTTCTCTGCAGAAGGCATTGAAGCTCTTGCTCTGTGCATCTGTCTCTCTTATAATGGAAAGAACATAAGCAGCTGCCCTACTGGAAAAAAAACAACAGAAAAATCCACCACCTACTTCTTCCCTGCACTCAGAAGGTAGTGTTCATCCTAGCTTGGTAATGAAAGGCAATTGCATCCCCTCAGCATTACATTATAAAGTAGCTTCAGGTTGTCCTTAATCACCTTATTATTTTTCTCTTTCAAAGTTTAGATGAAATGATTTAACAATGCCCATGTGATTTCCCCATAAAGACTGTGGAATTGGTTTCCATATGCTGTAAGTTAGGACACACCAGAATGAGAAAGCTGAATGTACTAATTCCACTGCAGCAGTAACAACAACCTTGCTTCCCTCCCTGCTTTCCCCTGCCCTTCGCCAAACCCTGTTCTCCAAAACCACATAACCATATGGCCAGGGTTATAAAACATCAAGGACTCAGTCACAATAGCAATCCCTATAAAAAAGCCAAGGTAGAAGCCTTCACAAGGCTTAACTTTCTTTTACAGCTGATCCCTGGAGTGTCTAGCTCTGCAGCTTTTAAACACTGTTCATATACCCTGTAAAAAATGTTTCCTATTTAAATAATAAAAGATTTACTACCTGAACATCCTTCTCCCACAGCCCTGAATTATGACTCTCCAGGGACAAAACACCCATTGGGCTGGGTAAAACACCTGCCTTATTAATACTGTTCATCAAGAAACAATGCTGAAGAGCCTGACAGCATGCAAAAAACTGGTCCGTCTTTGTAGCCGAAAGAGTCCCTGCTGGGCCAAGCAGATTTCAGCTAAGAGGAACAGGTGCCTCTCTCCTCAAATGATGCTTTTTCTGCCTTAGGATAGCACAAAAAGCTGAGGGAGCTGCACTGGTTGGAGAGTTGGTATCCCCCCTCATACCATCCCAGTGCCAGCAATGCCAGCTGAAAATATCACCAGTTCCGAAGAGGTCCTGAGACCTCTGTCTAATGGGGCAATATGGGCTTATCCTCTCAGCCCATGTTGGTCTGGATTGAGGAGGCTCCTTAGCATCCTGCTGCTGCACTGCTTTCTGCTCCAGGAAGGGCAGCAGCCTTGCTTGGGCAGGTCAGGGTGGCACTGCTGACTTACTCTGTTAAGGCCAGACCATATGTCTGGTATGCACTAAGCCTGGCTAAGCACGTGCAGTGTCTGCATTAGAGGGTGTTTGGGGCCAGCCAGCATTTTCCTCTGCCACAGGCTCCCTCTGTTACCAGCATGCCGATGGAGTTAAATATTACAGTGCTTAAGACGCCCAGAAGGTTTATATGGCACAAATCCTTGTTACAGGCTGCTGCAGAGAAAGGTGGACAATTATATTTTCAAGGTGTGCTTTGTATCAGCTTGGTCTGGAAATGGATATTATGTCCTAAACACTAATGAAAGCAAAAATTAGACCCTTGTGCATCTGAAGGAGCTGGGGTCCTGTGAAGAGCATTTACAGCACCTTTACTTTAATCCAGGCCTAAGCAGAAAGAGGCACCTCCAAAAATATCAGGAGGACTGCAGAAAATGTGGGTTTAGATGTCAGCCTGAAACTGTCTCTCTACAAAGGCTTGCTGACTACTGCTTTAAAAGACTATTTGTCCATTAAAAATATATTTTAACAATCCAGTGCCTTTTTTCATTGTATTGACAATTACATTGTTTGGAATACAAAATCCTCTGGAAACCTGTGACATGACAGTAAAAATCTAGCTGTAGTTGCAGACCTATTTTGAAAACTTCCAGCAGTGAAGCTGGAAGTACAGCTGTAATCTTCCCCCTTGTTCCCTTTACTCTAGGCAGCTTTTGCTATTTTTGCACTGCAGTAGCATTTGCTGACATTTCCATGTGGATGTCATATATTAGGTAGCACTCCAGGCTTTGGTTAGCAATACAAGATACATCTTGAAGCAGTTAAATTCCCCATGCCATTTTGGAGTTAAAACCCTGTTTCATTTAAAAGCTGGACTCCTGGCAGGTAACTTGTCTGGAATAGTGGGTGGCAGGTCAGTGCAATTTGAAATGGCCAGGACGGAGTAGGAAACCATGAAAAATAGAGCAATTACACTGCAAATCAAGGTTTGTTATAGAGTGGCATGGTTTCAATTTGGCACTGAAGCATGGCAACAAGGCTACTAGGCATGTTCATGCGTTTTTGTTATCTACATTTGCAGGCAATATTTGAGGAGGGGGAAGGGGGAAAATGTGGGAGGCAAATACAGCTATATTGAAGAGCTAGCTGCTTACAAGGCCTTTTTTTTTTTTTTTTTTTTTTTTTTTTTAGGGAAACCATTGTTAACCTAAAGTTTGGAACAAAAACATCCATATGAAACCTTAAGAATTGTGAGCTGTTTGCCAAACTCTAGATCAAAGGTACTTGAACGGATTGATAAAATTTCTTGGAAAATAAAAAATGCACATCTGGCCTGAAAACCAGTCTGCCAAGTTTTAGCCTAATGAACTCTGCAATCAGCCTCCTACTAGCAATCCTCTAGACCCTGGTTTCTAGTAGAGTTGCTGGACAGTCGTTTATAGCCAAAAGGCACTTATATAATGACAATGTTCTGCGCTAGCACCTAATTGACAGACTCCTGATACAGTGTTGTTTCATGCTAACAAAACTGTTTTTAATTTGTCCCCCCATCATCTATCAGCTGGCTTATGAAGCCTGGATGTTAAAATTTTATCACATCAGAATGAGTTAATGTAGCCGTGAGTCCAGCTGTGGAACACACATCAACAGCAATCTGTTTACACAGCACAGCTCTTCACATATTGTGCCATTCCTTTTGCTTTATGATGCAGACCCAAAATTGGTTAAAAAGTTAAAAAAAAAAGCTTTTGCTGAAGCAAGTGTTTGTTGGAAACACCCTTTTGTTCTATACTTTCCTGATTTCCAGATGGGAGGAACTCTGACAGTCTGAAAGAATTAAAAAGGTTCTTGCTAGGCTTAGCCCTTAGAGCTGAAGCCCACAGAGCCAGATGCTCATGAAGAAAGAAGTATTTCCTGCCATGACTAAAGTTAAAAGCATATTAAACAAACCCATTTAAAAAATCCTCCACCTTTTGAATCTCCTCTTGAAACTAGATTTTATGATGGGATGTAGTGGTACTTGTGACAAAAGGCATTTGGAAAAAACTGTTGACACTAGCTGACACTTGCAAAAGTCCAACCAGAAAGGGAGAGTTTATGTGTAGTTTCTTTGCCACAAAGCAGGTGGATACATACATGCCCAATAATGCTTTTGGCAAATGCCTCTTGTATAGACCAGCAAAGCTTCTTTGGAAATGTATTTACCTCAAAAACACTTCTCTGATCTCTGGCAAACTTCAAGTGAGAAGCTAATTAAGCCTTATCACCATTTGTTTTGGACCCAGAAGGATGATAGCACACACATAATATTATTTAATGATTTCTCTTATCGCATCTGCACCATTATTAAGGCTGGAAATTTCTTCCTCCTGGATCATTTGATATTGAAACTCTATACACTCCTAGCTAACCATATTCCTGAAAGTAGAGGTGTTAATATTACCCTGATTCAGTTTAGCCGGTTTAACACAAGATGACAAGCACTTGATACTTTGCACATTTCCACTGACTCTAAAGATCAGATCCCTTCAGTCAGATTCCCTAATGGATCCCTGCTCAAGTGCAGATCTCTGTATCTGCAGACATTGGTATGAATGAATTACATTCAAGGGACTCCCACCCACTGCCCTGGTACAGGATCCCCACAGTGAATGGTCCTTGTGTTGACAGGCAGGATCCACCCCTGATATACAGACACCTGGAGCATATCCACCCTTCTCAAAGCTCCAGCACTGTAGTAATTAACTCAGAGATTCCCACCTTACCCACTCCTGATAAATCCCGTGACTTAGGATATAAGTGTTCATCGAAGGATTGGGGAATGGAGCAATCCTGTTCCTGGAATTCTCCTGGAAGCACTGTGAACTGAAATCATTGCACTTAGTTTCTGCAAACTATTTAGAGCTTGTTGGTAGCATCACGTGTTGCTGTGTCTGTGCAAGAGAGAAGCTGGGATTTAAGTACTATGCAGGAAGCTACTGCATCTTGGTACATACATGAAATGTAGGCACACCATTCATGTTTTACAGCCACCGCCTTTGCAAAGCACTGGGTATCTAAATGGGTCACAGACCTCTACACTGGCACTACAATATGTTCTGGCTAGTGGTCTACTGGTCAGATCCTGTTCAGGTGGTGCTTTCATCCAATATGCTACATTTTTATGAGAGAAAACATAAAACAAATATCCAGACAGCAAATGCGTGTGGGTGGAAAACATGAGGGGAGGCATCCCTCTTTCTCAGTGTAGATAACTGCAGACAATCTCTCAAAGATGCTGTTTCTACTTTTTTTAATGCAAAAGGAGAAAGGAAAAGAAAAGGAGTTTTAGTAAAGAGGTCCAAACCCTGTTATGGTTATACTGTCCTGACTATAGTAAAGAATTTACGATAGCAATTTCCAGACTTTAAAAGGTTTCAGAACTGAGTCATTTAAACAGATGCTGTACCTTAAGCCAATAACATTCTTATACAAACCCCTTTTCTTAATAGATTTTTTTCTTTTCTGAAAAGTTGTTGCCCTGATTTGAGGTTTGTGCACCCTAGTGCTAACATCCACATTTTCAAATCTATGGTCTTGCCTTTAAATCTATTTTAAAACCAGCAACACAACCTAGCCCCAGGGACAAATGCCTATAGGAACACATTTTAGAAGTCTCTGTATGGGAGATAGATGCGCATATCATGTTTAATGGTAATGGGATTTGTGCTCTCTTTTACACACACAGAGAGCTATGCCTGGCAAACTATATTTTTGTTGAGTCAAAATAATCGAGCTTCATATTCGGTTGAAGTGACAGCGATGCAACCATGGGCTATGGTCAGAATAATTCAGGCCTTTTACAACTCTCTCCAGAGAATGCTATTAAAAATAAAAAGCATTTGGCTCCTTTTATCAAAGTTATAAAGTTGTGTGGGCACCAGATAACCAAATACATGTGAAAACAGAAAAAAAAAAAAAAAAAAAAAAGAAGTCAAAAGTTCTCCCGATGAAAGGACGAATATAATCCTGCTGCAGGCATGATGTCCATCTTAGAATAGCTAACATGCCAGCATCATACAGCAGCATTCCCTCCTCTATAAACTGGTGCTCACTGTGCTGAATGGTTAATCTCTGTGCTTTGCTATCTCTTTGTGTATTGCTAACTGCAAGATAATCCTGGGTAAAACAGTGGGTGAAAAGGAAACCATCCTGCTCAAGTCAGGTATAAAATCTTCCTTGTTCTGTATGGATCCACAAGAATGGGCTCCTTTCAGCGTCAGTCACTCAGTAGATTTTACATTTAGGTTACAGAGATACACCTATAAATATTGTAATAGAAATCACAGACACTTGAACAGCCATATCTTGCTACATACTGCAGGGTATAACCTACAGTGTTAATTGAGTCTGCACCCCACCATGCTCCCAGGTGTACCAAAAATCTGTGGAACTTTGAAGAACTTACTGTTGCCCAACAGATGATAGGCAAATCCTCTAGGTGCAGACTAGAGGGAAATGGAACAATGATAAACTGAAAATCTTTCACCTAAACAAGTTTTCTAAGCACTATAAAAGAGAATGATAGCAAAATGAAGGCTGGCAAGAGTGGTTATCATTTTTGGAAACACTTATGAACATCTGTAGTGAGCAGCAATAACAGATTCTTGAAGGGAAAGCTGTTCCTATCTTTCAACAAATATTACATTGGAATGCATTGAAATCAAGTACCTGCAACAACTTTTTCATCATTTTCCAACAAGTGCTGAACCAGTTCATGTCCACAGAGCACTGACCTGCTTAAAATCACCTCCATTTAAACATCTAGTCAAAACATCTCCTGCTAATGGAGACAACCAATGTATGCAAGAAAAGTCTCGAGTGATCTTTCACTCTTCCAGTCCTGACCTTCTCCAGCCATCATTTACTATTGGGTTGTTCCTATCCCTTGCTGTGTTGTCTGATCCAGACTGGAAGTGATCTATGGTCCAGACTTGCCCTTTTAAAATTATCTGTAGAGAAGCACACATACCTCTGGCTTTTTATCAAGAACAATTAGACATTTGCATAAACTGACCATCTGGCATTTTAGAGTTAGCAAGAGATTGAAATTATACCATTTGCTTTTAGATAGTCTCCTGCCTGCACTGCTGCTGCTATCAACCTTAAAATTTACAGTGACACCGTGTCACAGCAGAAGGCAATTACCAACACTTTCCAAAGCTCTAGGAGGAATTGCACTAGCCTGTCTTGGAGACACAAACCTCCCTTAATGAATGTGTTGAGGCTGTGGGCTCCTTTACCTCAGGGTTGATGCTACAGAGATGTTGTCCATCCCCTGCTAGCAAGGACTCCCACAGATTCCTGGTGTTGAGAGGAAGAAACTACACTTCCACCTCTTTCTTGCAACATTTTGGGAACCTGCCTAGTACGAAATGTGTATGTGAATGGTGGCTGGGAATGCAGCATGGATGGGGACAAAGGGCATGTTTCAGCTTTCCACTCTCTCACCTACAGAGCACGGTGTCATTCCTTCATGTGTCAAGTGTCTTTGAAAAAGCTGGTGAGATGGAAGCGTTTGTTACCCTGCAAGGATACACATGGCACTGGAAATACCTGTTCCAGGAAATTCCACCTTGTGTCTATAAAATGAGCATCTCCCAGGATGAACTCCCCATAAATATCTGGAAAATGTCTCCATCAACTAATGGTTAAGTCAAGACATGAACCTTGGCTGACCTGTTAGTGTAGTTCCCTGTAATCCCTCACTTCCTCACAAAGCTGGGTGAATGGTCTGAGAAACCTATGGACCTCTTGGTAAATCACATAAATCCACTGGCTTGTTAGTTCGGGGGATTTGAGGAACAGATTTCAGGAAGTAGTGAGGAATAATGATGCTCTGGGATGTTTAAGAAAATTATTCCACCCACAAAAGAGTTTACACATGTTGTCTGTGACTTCCCCAGTGGATTTGAATTTCCTCCTTGGAAGGAACTGAACTATCTCAATGTTTAATTTTTGAGTGATATTAATGATAGTGCTCTGTAATGTGAGGATTGCCATATCTCCAATAAAGAAATAGGTTGTCCATACAAATAAAAGTTAGACCTGCTTAAGAAATAGTCCAGTAGATATATATTCAAGTCTGCAGCATTATTATACCTTTTTGTCTTCTGACACATTATTTTCTATACTTCCAAGCTGTAAATGCCTGGCCTGATTTGAAGCACGTGGGAAACTGAGAAAGATACAAGGATGGACAGGCTGTGACGCTCTGTACACATTATTGTCAGAAACGTTCACATGTTTAGCCCATGGTTACCTGCTGTTTAAAACCATCCCAGGGCTTCACGTACTCTGGTTATAAAAGAACCCAGCTAAACATTTTTGAGGGTTTGTCAGTATACTGTAGCACTTTCAGGCATGTATTTGATCAAAACCCAGACAAGGAGAGTGTGAGAGCATGTCTTTTCAAAAGATATCTAGATATAAAGAGAGGGACAGAACAGTCTGAGACAGCTTTAAATTAACCAGTTCAAATCTGATAATAGCTCAGAGCTCAGCATGGGCTAGTTTACCTTGCTAAAGAGCAATCAAGATGCATAATAATCATCTGAAGTTGTATACACCTTCCAAAAGGCACTCCAAGTATAATTTTTGTCAACAGATGCTTTTTCACCACCTTCCAGAAAGCAGGGTCTGGCAGTGCAATGGCAGCACTGGGGCAGGACTTCCCTCTTCAGCATTCACAGCTAATTAGAAAAGATATGCTGCAACGTTTCATCCCTGCACTGAGGCAGGATTATTTCTGAGGAACAGGAACAGAGTGGTCCTGCCAAAATCACACATCTGTGGTGCTAGAATTGTCTGAGACCTCCTCTAGAGCTCAGGAGAGGGTAACACATACAATAAATGATGTGGAGAATAACAGACGGATGACAACTGACTGCAGAAACACAAAGGGATGTGCTAAAGGAATATCTATCAGGCTTCTCACTTAATGACGTTCTAACAAGAAGCAACAGATTTAAGATGCAGCTGGGAAAATCTGTCATTATTATTGGCCAGCATTTACAACGTTCGATGGCTAATGCTAAGCTCCTAAATCTACTTTCAGGTATTTAGAGAAAAAAATTTCAGATTTTGGGAGGTGGTGAAAAGTTGCCTTTCCAGTCCTCCTTTTCTACTGCACCAAGCACAAATCAGCCTAATCAGAAAACTTTCAAAACCATTAAAACCTTCATCTGCTACAGCCATTTCTGTCCTTTACAGTAGTAATACACTTCTTGTTCTGTCAACATTATCTCATTAAAGGAACCTGAGTCCTCTTTAAACACCTGGGCCAAATCTTTTCTTGGTCAGCTCCTGCTTGCTTCCACAGTGCTCTCTGAAGCGGGAGCATCAGCACGTGGTGACATGACTGGCTCTGCTTACCCATTAAATTGCACCATGGGACATGCTAAAACAAAGGGCTGTAAAAATCCCTCTGTTATAAGGCCAGACCCTATAACCATGTGTGTACAATTAGTGTGTGCTGCCAGGTTGTTAGGAACACTAGGCAAACGCAGAGGAAAGTCAGATTTTGGACCCAGCTGGGAGGCAAGTAAGTTCCATGGATGTATAAATTAAAGAGACATTCTGAGGTAAATAAAACAACCCCACACAAACATAGATCTGCTGTTTTAGTTTGATGTAAACACTGCTGGGAAGCCTTGACTCCAGATCATACTAAGCAGGAAGGCCTGTAATTAAAGACCTTTTTGCAAAAGGTGGATGAATCTTCTCCCTAGGTGGGTACATGCTTGAACATGAGGGAAAAACACTTCTTGACTGAAAGAATGTCTTGTCCCATTGATATGTGGCCTGAATCTAGACTATAATACATATGGCAAAGTTGGTGCCACCATCTGGTAAAAGCGATGACATTCATTCCTAGCATAAGCTATAGGGGGTAGTTATTTGCAGAACTGGTGAACAAGAGGGCACAGCTTTCATCTGCTGGGGCGGACAGTCCCAACCCCAGTATTGCAAATGGCTCCTCTGCACCTGTGGCCTCTGCTAATGCTGGGAAAAGCGGCCACTGCTGCTTTATGGCCTCTTGGTGAAGAGGCCAGGGGTCTGCACCCTTGTGCTGCTCTCCTCAGTTGGTTTGATTTGTCTGCCTCGACCTGAGAGGCCATAACTGTCATTCAGGGTCTAGGTGGTGCTTAGGAATTGGCAAAGTTGGTTTCCCTTTCCTACCCCCAGGCCAACACTCAAACCCAATGGCTCTCGGCTGCTGAAGAAGAGTGTTGCCCTGGGGCGGGAGGGCAGCCGCCCTTGCCAAGGCACTGCAGCCTGGTGGGTGGCTGCAGTTTGGGGTCTCAGGCCATAACCCACGGTAGGAGCTGGCTTACACAGCCCCAGAGCTCACCAGGAAACCAGGCTAAAAAAAAGACCCAACCAACAACTCTCTCCTGTCGTCTCCTCTCCATTGTAAATCCAATTACTGTTTATTTTTTCAGATGCCTGTGCCCAATGCCTGTCCTTCCTGCCCACTGTTTTAAATGGGGCCTGTTGCCCTCCACAGCTGCAGGGCTGCTAGGGTGGGAGGGCAAGCATCATCCAGATGCAGCAGGAACTGGATGTCCTGGGAAGGTGACATGTTCTCTCTTCCCTTGATCCTGCAGAGACAGTCCCACCCATGATTCCTCCCCACGGCACATGCATTCCCCTTACCCGCCTCTGCTCTCCATGTTGGAGGGGAACTGCAAGGGAGCAACACCCTGTGTCCCAGGTTGTACCTCACTGGCAGAGCGTTGTATATGTGGAGAAAATGCTGGGTATCAGGAGCTTGTAAGACTGGGGTTAAATTCCTTGTTCTGCTTCTCACGAGACTCTGGGCCAGATAGCAATGGTTTGAAGGGTTTTATGAGCTTGAAGATACTCATCTACACTGAGAAAAAAGCCTGGCTAGGGACTTCTGGATAATCTCACCAGGAAACTATCAGCCACTTTGGGGGCTGAAATGCTTTTTTAAATGCCAGTCTTTAAGTCTCTGTTCTTCAGCTCCTTTTATGAGGACAATTGCAGTAATGGTCCTCAGATACTTTGTAATGACAGGCACATAAATGGAGCAGCCTAGCTTTGTTCCTTTACACCGCGCAGTGTAAGGAAGCTTTTCTTTTTTAAAAAATTTTGGACAAGTTGAGTTTCTTTGCTGTAGAAGGGCCAATTTGTATAAAGGGCTGTGGGGTTATACCAAACACAGCTGGAGAGAGGTCCCAGGTCTTGAACCTGCAGCACTGCTGCAGACCCTGTGCCCAAACAAGCGAACCAAACAACGTCCAAGGTGTGTTGTCTTCACCTGTCTAACCATCCATCACCTCTTCCAGAGCCAGGTGTAGGAGCCAGATGTTCCCATGCCAGGAATTTTCCACCTCACTTATTGGGAATTAATTCATAATCTGACAACAAAAAGGGCATCATCTTCTTCCCTTGGTTCTGACATTTATCACTTATTAGATGGGCATAAGGAAAATCTTTGTGACAATTGAGAAGCGTTGCGGTGACTTTATATAGCAAAACAAATGTAAAAGAAATTTTGCTCATAGACTTAAACCATATTTTATTATTTATAATCACATTTTTATTAAAGGAACAAGTACCTGGTTTTACTATCCTGTTCTTTCTAGCCTTTCTTTTTACTAGCCTCATTTATTGCTCTTACTAAGGGTGCTATAAAAAAGGAAAATTTTGTTTATAGACATGAATATAGACACAAAAAAAGTTAGGAAAACATATACCTACTTTGGTCTTGAAGTATGAAAATGTACCATCTTAAGCAACATATTTACTACAAGTAGAAGGACAAGCAAATGTTTATTGCTTCTATCTGTGCTAATGCAGAGTCCTTTTGGTTATTTCTTTAATCCAAACAGCTTCCTGGTAGATCCAAGATGTGAGGCCTTTCTGTAATGACTTGGCAAGAGAAAAGGTCCAGAACTTCTCTGCAAACACAATTAAGTTGTCAAAGACAAGTCCTGTATTTGAATTAAAACTATAAATCTTTCATCTGCACCTACTCTACATCAAATAGCAGGAAAAGAGGCCCTCCCATTTAACAGTCTTAATTACCAGAGCACTGCAGCCTTTGAGCATGACAGAGCCAATGATAGCTGACCTTGTGCTCCAGCCCCAGAGGGGGATCACTGTGATGAATGGGAATCCCTGCCTGAAATATCACAGCAAAAGGAACAGCCTCAGATGGCAAATTAAGTGCCTAACACACTGTTGGGGCTACACAAATATATAATAATGCCCTTTGCTTTGATCCGCTTATACTGGAATGAGCAGTGTGTTGAAGGCTTCAGTGTAAACATGTCAAGCTTTGCCTAGTAATGACCAGCCCTTGCCACCTCCTTTCCCACACAAATGCATGGCAGGATAGCTTTTCCCCGCTCTGATGCCACTGCTAGTTCTGTTGCACTTGGAGTAAGAGAGATAGGTGCCGTGCCTTTGTTAGGATTTTCACTAATATTCCCACATAATTCCCCATGGCCCAGAGTGGGCCAGATAACTGTGGACCTCCAGGCAGAACAGAGGTTAAAAAGCTTCATTTTCCTTTTTGCAGTATGCAGGTAGCAGGTGAATTAAATGTGGCAGCTGGGTGTTCAGTTACCTTAAGGCTTCAGTTCCCATACTGTCTAGTGTAGGTGGTGAGGTGCCCTCAAGGTCTACAGTGGGGTTTTCTCTTCAATTCTGAACATCTTCTGCTCAAGGTTTGTGAAGAAGAGCCATGGCAGTCCATGAGAAATGCTTGCAGTAGTCTGTTGGCCCAAAACTTGGCAAATGAATGATTCCCTCAAGGCAGGGCCATGTTTCCTGGGGTCCTCTTTGACACAAATGTATTTTATGATGGGGCTGTTACATCCTCCAGTGTACCGATGCAGCCTCTTCATCTTCCTGAGACATTTCTGAAACTCTTTGTCTCTAATCGCTATATTGACTGCTACTGAACAGTTCCTTCCTGACCTAAGTTTTATTTAATATCTGAAGACTTCACAGTGTATTCCCTCCACTAATGGGCCTCGCTAGCTCAGTTATTAACTCTGCAATGCATAAGGTACATTGCTGTTTGACTAGTATGACTTCATTTATGAAAGAGGCGCTGCGTATGTCCTGTAAAAGAACCCATCTCAGACATGGCCTATCAAATATGGAGCATGAAATGTTTTAATTGAAAATATGTAGAAATGCCCCTTCTTTTTTCCCCTTTTTTCTGCAAAAACCTTTCACAGGAAAGGTATCATGATTTTGCATGTTTGGTATTGTAAAGCCACAAAAATCTGCTTGTGAAAAAGTTCTGTAGCAAATGTTTTACCCTAGTAGTGGATCTTCAAACGATATTTTCCAGAGCAAAGTCAAGAGTATGACCACAAACGTTTCTTAGCACAGAATGTATTTGTGCAGGTAAATCAGCTACACACAAATACCTTAAAAATCTTATTGTATTAGGTTTCTGTGACAAATAGAATACACTATCTTGTATTATATAAAAACATATCCCTATGTGTGTATGTATATATATGCATATATGTGCTTCTCCTTCTATATTTATATTTGTTACATTTCACAAAGAATTAAGTCTGCATTTAGTCTTATGCATGGTAATAACTATGCTTGTCTCAAAATAATTTGAAATTCCCAACAGAAACACATTAAAGCAATAAGGAAAACAAAGCATCTGAAACCTGGAGAAAAATTATTTGGGGCATATTTTGAATCTGCAGTGCTTCCACATTACAGCCACAGGCATTACTCCCGTGTCAAAAGGGAACTATTCAGCATAAGACCAGAGAGAGGAACACAAGAGAAAAGGTGACAGTGAAGTCTGTGCTGTCAGATCTGCATCCTCTACATGTTCCTTAGGAGGCTCTCTGTTCACCTATGTGCTTAAGCAGTGGTGGGTAGAAGGTTGTTGGTTGCTCCAGAGCTGTCCCAGAGGGAGGCATCTCCTGATGGATGCTGCATGTCTACAGCCAGGTTAAAAGTGCAGGAGAGATGGTGAGATTCAAAGGATATAGCCACATCTACTTGCTTTGAGGAAAAATGTGACTGTGTTTTAGGTTATAGACAAACCAGGCTTTCCTTTCCAGTGCAATTAGTGGAGATGTCTCATTAGCTTGACAAGCAGAAGGGTGTGGTGGGAATGCAAAAACCCTGATGGGAACTCAGCCTTCCTGAATGCCTGGGAGGCCTGCCACTGACTTTATCACAGGCTGAATTTCACCCGTGAGCTTGTATTCTCTTGGTACAGAACATGAATAATAAGGATGGGAATGGAGTATACATAACCACATATTGCCAAAAAGGGACACAATCCTATTAAAAGCAATCCACTTCTGGCAGAAGAATAGTTACTATGGAATTTAAAACAGGAAGTTGTGTAATTAACTGCACATTTCAGAGCAATATTATGCTAAATACAATAAAAATGCATCATGAAGTAAGTGGCCCAGATCCTCATGATATAAATGAGTAGAAACCCAATTTACTCTAATGCTGCAATGGAACAATGTAAGTTTATATTAACTCAGGTGATTGCTGTGTGCCCTGCCTATGCAGCATTTGCAGGACATAAAACTTGCCCTGCTAAGCACAGCTTCACTCTCATCTGTATTATGAAGTATATTTTATATTTTGTGTTTCTACAGGCTTTGTCCAGTGTTTAAAATTTAAGGGCTGGAACAAGAGAAGAAGAGTAACTCTACTTTGAAAGAAACTGGCAAAAATATACTTAGAGAGAATGAGTGAGACTCTGAAACTGGAGAGCATAAACAGACCACTAGCATCCCCCAAACTCTGTACATGGACATGTTTTTGCTTGCACTTCTTGTCCACACAGCCTTTGTACACAGGTTAGCAGGGTCTACCTGTTGTGCATGGATATGATCAACATTCAATTTACGTATGTTAAATGATATCACTTGTGTACACAACAGTTACTAAATGGAAACTGAACTGTCTGGGGAGAACATCTCCAAATCTGTGTGCAGTCAATTATGAAGGGGGTTGAGATATCACACTCAGCCCCAGTGGAGCTTTTGTGTAACATATTTACCCAGGACTGCTTTGCTGACAGGTGCATTAGGAATATTTCTAGGGTTATAAATATGCATGTGTCTGTATTTGCAAATATTTGGAGCTGCCATGTATATAAATCATCTCGCGTTATGCACATTTCATAGGGATGGAAGTGTTCTCTGACACAAAGGAAATTTCTCTCCCAACTGTAACTCTGAGCTGTCTAATGTATTTTGCACAGTATACAGAATTCTTTCACACAGATTGCTGGTGAACTGCCATCCTTGTTTTCTGTTTGCCTTAGGGAAAAATACTTAAGTAGCTGTAATTATTAAAGGTTATAATTGCTCCATACAGTATGAAAAATGGCTGGGCACTGAAAAGTTACAGAGAGCCTGTGAGATAAGGAAATCTGAGAGGACTGCACAAAGGGGGAGAGGCACTCATAAAAGGGCAGGCTTCACTGCTGTTTGACTACAGTCTGCACTCCTCTTTAGTTTCCATGTGAAAGTATATTATTAAGAAAGACATTGGAGAAGGGTTAATTTGTTTGTTATTTAAACCCTCCCCTACACAAGCCCACACATGCTAAGGTTTGAACAGGGGCCAAGACTCTAATCCAGGCACCCCTCCCCGGGCAGCACAGGGTGAACAGGAGGCTGTGTTTGTAGGACAACAGACCATTGGTCCCCCCTACTCCCCTCCTCAGAGCAGCTGGCCAGGCTGCAGGCATCAGTTCTGCCTCCAGTCACACTGATGTGCATGGTGCAAGCAGCAGGCTTGTGCTAATCCAGCTTGCATGGGCTGAAACGTTGAAGGACAACCTAATGCTATCAGTTTTTTAGATGGGTGTGAGGGGCCAGTAACTTCCAGCTGCTGTGGGGAGCAGCAAACAGCAGGCAGAAATGGGAGCTGGCATGGGGTCATAGAAAAAGATGTGTGACCACAGATGGAACGAACAGCCCTGAGGAATTAAAAGCCCTTTACTAGAGTATTGCAAGACTATTTCCTAATATAATGTATCAGAAAGCCAAGTTGTAGCAAAGCTACAGTTCAGGCTGCCTAAAAAGCCTTCACAAGGCAGGAAGAGGGAGGGTGTTCTGGCTTGGGTGAACAGCCGACACACAGGACAGAGATCCAGTCACTGGTGGTAATGGCAGACAGCATGAACTCCAGCAAGAATGGGGTCTGGGCTGTGCTAAAGTATCCTATTCCCTAGGAGTGAAATGACTGGAACAAACGTGAAAGCAATGATGATTTTCACAAAGCTCCAAGCAAATTCTTCAGAGGTAGGGAGTGGGAGGGAGAGGTGTTAAAAAATAAACCGATCTCAGTTATCTTTTTCTCCAAACTGGCTATAACTGAAATTGGAAACCCAGACGTACCATCACAAATATATTACTGTGATGTTTCCATTTGCAAAAGAAGGCAGAAGCCTTATAGAAGTAGGATTGTGTGCATGCAATTTCCTATGCTCAAGAGGTACAATTTGGCTGCACAACAGAAATGCAGTCAAGCTGTACAAGAAAACTTTTCAAGTTTCACTCAGCACTGTATACTGTTGCATTCAATGCCCTGGGTAGGGGTTTTATGTATGAGCTACATACTTAGTGAGGCAATGTTTGTCTTACCTCTTATCTTTCATGGTGATTGTAGTGGAAAAGAAAATGGGCAGCCATCAGAAGCTCTGCCCTTCTGTGCTCCTGGGGACATGCTCTTCTCCAGGCTCCCCAAATCCCAGCTAGTAAGGGTGGAAGCTGAGCAGGAAATTGTGAATTCAGCACTGAAAGCCCTTTCACTGCAAGTATTTCTTGGGCTTCTCTTTGGCTCCTGATGGAGTTCACATGTTCAAAAACATATAGTCTGTAAATTAGAAAATGGGTATGGCTCACACATTTACTCTTAGTCACTCCAACTTCTACAGCTACACCAAGCACCTACAGAAACCATACTAGCAGAGAAAAAACTTAGTGAGTGAAGGCAAAATGAAAAGTTACCTAGCTTTGTATTAAAAAAGATTAGTTACATTGGCAGCTTGCTTTGGCTCTGTTCTTAGTGAGACCCATCTGTTCTGAGGAAGCTCAGAACGTTTCAAGTAAATGCATTTGTAATCTCAAAAACTCCTTTACACTTTTAGGGCAAAATGTCAGATCTTACTTCAACAGATCTCTGTCCCCAGAGTCAGAACTTGAGTCTACCTAAAGTACATTAGTCATCTCATATCAAATGCCTATAACTCAGCATTTTCCACTCAAAACAACTGATTAGATGCAATTGGATCCAAGTGGAATGGGCAGATCACCTGTGATTTCCCTTTTTCATTACTTTTTGCTTATTGAATCTCCTTAGAAAATAAAATACTGCTTGGTACTGAAATAAATGATCAGCTACAGCTGGTAGTTAAATTTCAGAATAGATGATAAAAGTGTGATATGGCTCCTGTTTCAGTTGGCAGTGCCTGAAAACTATCCAAAGAGATATGTGTTTGTATTCTGATGTTATGTTAATATGATTTACAGTGTTATGTTTCTAACAGCAATTGAATCTTGGGTGCAATCTAAGCAATTATTAGGTATGACCTAATCAGGGCATGGTAGTCTCAAAACTCATGCCAGTATGCCAAGAAGGAGTCTTGTCTAGCCTGCAACAATAAGTTCAGTAGATGGTCGCTCCAAGGTTTTCCATGAGGACATGAAGAGTAAAGATTCTTCATTTTCTTCCTTAAGCAAAGAAGGAAGAAATCAATAGGGGAAAGTTGTAAAAGAGAAAAGGAAATACCTCATAAAAAGTGAAAGATGAGAAAACCGGAAATTACTAAACCTGTCTGCTGGCCATTCCCACCAAGGTCTCAGAATGACATCTGCTGGTTTTGCTGGAGCTGGCTTCAAGCTGACACTGATAAGAGCTTCAGCAGTGAAGCTCTACAGCAACTGAGCCTTTAACAAGGGCAACAGCCTTTAATAGTAGCAGGAATTGAAATAGAGGAGCTAAAGCAAGATACACAAGGTGTACGCACATGAATGAGTCATTCTGGGGTGAATTAAAAGGTGAACTTACAGCCTATCTGCTGATCCACTGTAATTGCCTGTGTACCAGCTCTTCCTCCTCAAACAGGAGGGATGCATGCGTCAACTGGAAGACAAGCAACCTGCAGTTATCTGTCTTTCACTGTGGGATAAAAGCCACCCCCTCCCGGCAGTTAATGGGGGTCATTCTGATGCTCTGTTCACACAATGTCTTTTTACCCCTACAACCTGTTCACGTGTCTGTACCCACAATCTAGCCATATCCCTGTGCTGAGCTCTCAAGATATTTTCAAGTTATTCTCAAGATAACTCCACAGTTAAGGTTCCCAGCCTGCTCTGCCTCCTCAGGTTGTTCTGAAATAGCTAATCCATTAACTGTGCATTAATGGAACAGGGAAATCCTGGGGGTCCTCATTAAAGTAGCTGCTTTATAAGGTGACCCACTAGGCATCTTGAGGCACTGACCATTTCCCAGGCAAATATTTCAGCTCCTCAGAGGATAGAAGCTAGAGCCCCTTGAACATAGAAATCTTCTTTCTCAACAGGACAAGAGCTTCCAGTGGCCTGGGAGAAAGTCTGCAGCAGGAGCTATGCTTACAGCAGGTCCTCTCAGGCTTCATTCCCTAGCTTTCTGCTAGGCAATGCTGGCTGGCAGGGAAGCAAAATGAGAGCAAAGAGCACTGTCTGCTCTCACCACAAGCCAATCTACAGCTTGTGATGGTGTGTCCCCAGCCCTTGCTCCCCAGATGCTCTCTCATCTGTCTTTTCCCCCCACCTTTGACTGCAAAACAGGGAGGAAATAAGCTATAAGAGCACCTCTCTGTGAGAGAATGCTATGTACTGAAACACAGGCTCTTCCTCCTCCACTGAGCAATGGCTAAATTCACAGCTTCTTTACAGGTAAAAATGCACCCAAAAAGAGGCTTTTACTTTTTCACTTGGAGCAAAGTGCATCTTAGGTTAAATGAAAATGACATAATCCAAACATCAAAAGATTGATTTCCAATAAGTCTCAGGAACTTGTTTGATAACATGCTATCAAATGTGGGAACAGGTGGGCTCATTACATCAGCACATGCCATTTGAAATGGACTGATGAGAAATCAAAAAACAGGTAGTGAGGGACTTTTACCCAGAAATATGTCATGTGTTTAGATTCCCTCTTTAATATGTGTCACATGTACTACAAAAACTCAGCAGGTCCTAAAACCAACATTCAGTAACAAGACAGAAAATTTATTCTTCTTTAAAACAAGAACTTGGATTGGAGTGAGAAAGCAGCTTGCTAAAAGACAAAACATTGTTCTTGCCCAGACAACTTGTTCCTCTATGCATTGTGAGCCAAATCATGTGATCTTTACCTGGACACTGCACAAGTCCCTCCTGAAAAACCCGTCTCAGGATTAATTCAATCACTTGCACAATTAATACTGTGAAATCCCAAATAAAATCAATATAAACTTTCCAAAAGGCAGCCACTCTGCTTTTCAGAGAGTGACAGGTTCTGTATTCCTCCAAAAGACTTGCTTTTCTCACTGAATAAGTCAGGGTTTGGCAGTTTCACATTGTAGAAGGGCTGAATTGCTCATTGTTCTCCTGAACTGAAACACTGCAGTAGGTGCATAAGTCTGTCTGAAGCATCACACTAGTCTGAGTGTCTTCACACCCTGACCTCTTCATCACCCAGATACATCAATCGAGATAGATAACAGAAATCTAAACTGACTCCTAGTCAGCTTAGAAAAGTTTCCCTTTTCCTTCTGAGCAAAAGCCTGTTCTTATTTGACAGTGTTGCATTGCTGACAATGCACTTTCTGGGAACTGCTTTCTATTTTGAGTGTAGATGTCAGGCTTATTTCCAACAGATTTTTTTCTCCCCCCTCATTCTCACTCTTCTAATTCTGGGAATCTGTCCGGTTTAATCATACCTCTTGGTGGAAATACCTCAGAGAAGCTGAGCCTCTGGCCTACAACTTCCTACCCCACCAGCGTGTTATCCCACCAGAACTCTGTGAAGATTGTGCTGTACCATATTGTTCACTGCAGCAGAACAGAGCTCAATGCTTAATTACTGCTTCCAGGAAAAAGTCTTTCAGCACTCCCTAATTACAACACTGTTTCTGTGACAGAGCTCCTACAGCTATAGAATATGCGGTAATGAAGAAAACGATAGTGAAAAACAAGAACCAAATTTCCATGTGAAACGCAAAGAGACTTCAGCAACACACTGGGATTTTGTGTCTGCTACAAAAAGCTGGAAATGGAGACCATAGTCTCTGGTTCTCCCGCTGTGATGTTGTTGTGTCAGGACTGCCTGACAGAATAAAATACAAAATAAAAAATTCATGTTTCATATAAAACTACCATTACTTACCATTCTGCTTTTCAACATGCTGTCTTGCCTGAGTATGAAGGAACAGGTTTGTAGTGCAGGAAATGGTTGTATACATGTGTATCCTCACAGGCCTGTGGAAAGATAGGATTATCTAGATGTACAGGCATGGATAAATTATTTGCCTAGAAGCAAAGTCATTTAAAAGTGATGGACAGAGTAGGATTCAAAATAGACAACACATGGTTTAGAGTGCTAGATTTTTCCACATGAACAATAAGGAAACATTGTTTGTGTTTCATTTTTTGAAAGAGAAGGACTTCCGCTAGAGGCTGAAGCTGAGGTCTGGGAACTTGTGATCATTTAGAGTCTCATGGTGATCTATCATATGTAGAGCCTGACTGAGCCAAAACCCTGTTATCAGCTTGAGTAATTCACTTTGGACTAACTAAAATTCCCACTTCAACTTCAAATGGAGGTCTTGGATATCCTCTTACATCAATATGAATGCTCATCATATTAGGTAAGAATGAAGAGACTTTTTTTCCCTAAATTTATTGTAGGTATGACTTGCTACGTGCAGTGAAGAGTCCTGAATTCAGGGTATTTTTTCTGTAAAATCAGACGTCAAAAGCAGGGAAACTTCAGATGTGGATTTCACTATGGACGGTGAATAGCAGTTCAGAGTGGCTTAGATACAAGGTTTTAGCTTCATAACGTAGCGTTCAAGCCAGTGTGGTAGTTTTGAAAAATTAGTGCCTTAAAAATCTTGGAAATAATTTAGATTTTGATCCTTTTTAACCCAAATCATCAAAGCGTAAGTCAACAAATGGGAGATGTTGAAGAATACTAAGAACTTTGGACATGGTAAACCTGTAAATGGTATGATTAAAAACAGTAAGATCAGAGTGCAACACAGGGAAGAAAGTTACTGCAAATTCAGGAAATGTTTCTTCAGATTCAGACACAGCGCCTCAAACCATAAAATATGCTTGCTCCATATGTCCGGTAAATCAAGAAATAATGATAGACCATTTCATAACACAACTATTTCTGGTCATGGCTAGCAAGTGCCAAGACACATGACAATGAAATAAAAGTGGTAAAAATTTTCAGAGATCTGTTCCAGCTCTTCAGGAAACATCAGTTGCATTTTGAGATACAGTCTAAAAAGTGGAAAACAATCTTATTTGAACCTCATCCCAGCATACTGGCCTCATTTAAAGAGTACTCTACTGTGAAATTGGTGTCCACCAAATTTATTGTTTTGGCTTAAACAGAAAATCTTAAACACTGAAATATTAACTAGGCCCTGAGATGGCTGGTTCTGTAATGAGTTTAAAAAAGCCAGGGATCACAGGGCAATAGTCTGGTCAAAACCAAAAGCTGTGATATTTCCACAGCTCTTTCTAAATGTCCATCTCCATGGCAAGCTCACATGCTGTTGACAGTAGTCTGTTTCCAAACAAGTTGTAACTAATGCCTTTGATGAACCGCCCGTATCTGAGGAAAAGATGAAGACCAACTTGCCATGCATAAATCTAAAGTTCAAAATAGTCAGTAATCTGAAGCTGCCAGCCAAGTATTTAAATTATTGTGGTAATTAAAATAGTGGTCATCTGAGCAATTGTTTCCTCTTTTCAAGAGAATGTAATGTTAAAATGTGCAAAGGTCTATGGGGCTGGATGAGATCCACCTGAGATTACTGAGGGAGCTGGTGGAGGAGTGTGCCAAGCTGTTCTCCATCACTGATCAGCAGTCCTGGCTAACTGGGGAAATTCCAGAAGACTGGAGGTTAGCCAGTGTGTGATGCCTATCTACAGGAAGGGCAGGAAGGAGGATCCAGGGAACTACAGGCCTGTCAGCCTGACCTCAGTGCTGGCAAAGGTTATGGAGCAGATCATCCTGAGTGCCATCACACGGCACATGCAGGACAATAAGGGGATTAGGCCCAGCCAGCATGGGTTTATGAAGGACAGGTCCTGCTTAACACACCTGATCTCCTTCTATGACAAGATGACGCGCCTAGTGGATAAGGGAAAGGCTGTGGATGTCGTCTGCCTGGACCTTAGTAAAGCCTTTGACACCATCTCCCACAGCATTCTCCTGTAAAAACTGGCTGCTTCTGGCTTGGATGCGTTAAAAGCTGGGTTAAAACCTGGCTGGACAGCTAAACCCAAGGAGTGGTAGTAAATGGAGTTTCATCCAGCTGTTGACCTGTCACAAGTGGTGTTCTCTGGGGCTCAGTACTGGGGCCAGTTCTGCTTCGTATCTTTATCAATGTTCTGGATAAGGGATTGAGTGCACCCTCAGTAAGTTTCCAGATGACATCAAGCTGGGTAGAAGTGTTGACCTGCTTGACCATAGAAAGGCTTTGCAGAGGGATCTGGACATGCCGGACCGATGGGCCGAGGCCAGCTGGATGAGGTTCAAGAAGGCTCCGTGCCGGGTCCTGCAGCTGGGTCACACCAGCCCCACACAGCGCTACAGGCTGGGGCAGAGCGGCTGGAAAGGGCCTGGTGGGAAAGGGCCTGGGGGTGCTGGTCGGCAGCCGGCTGGGCATGAGCCAGCAGTGTGCCCAGGTGGCCAAGGAGGCCAGCAGCACCCTGGCTTGTGTCAGAAGCAGTGTGGCCAGCAGGGCAAGGGAAGGGACTGTCCCCCTGCACTGGGCACTGGTGAGGCTGCACCTCGAACCCTGTGTTCAGGTTTGGGCCCCTCACTGCAGGAGGGACGTAGAGGGGCTGCAGCGTGTCCAGGGAAGGGCAATGGGGCTGGGGAAGGGTCTGGAGCACAAGTCCTATGGGGAGCAGTTGGGGGAACTGGGATTGTTTAGCCTGGAGAGGAGGAGACTTGGGGGGACCTTATTGCTCTTTACAGCTCCCTGAAAGGAGGGCATAGGCAGGTGGGTGTAGGTCTCTTCGCCTAAGTAACAAGCAATAGCACAAGAGGAAATGGCTTCAAATTGCTCCAGGGAAGGTTTAAATTGGATATTAGGAAAACTTCATTCACTGAAAGGGTGGTCAAGCATTGGAAGAGGCTGCCCAGGGGAGGAGGTGGAATCACCATCCCCAGAGCTGTTTAAAAATTGCATAGATATGGTGCTTAGGTACATGGTTTAGTGGTGTCCTGGATTAGTGGTTGGACTTGAGGTCTTTTCCAAGCTAAATGATTGGACGATTCTATGATTCTAAACCAGAGAAGTAATCCAAAACTGAGTCTTTGTTGATGATGTTGTAGTGGGTTTGCATGGCAGTTTTGGTAGCAGGGGGGCTACAGGAGTGGCTTCTGTGAGGAGCTGCTAGAAGGTTCCCCTATGTCTGGTAGAACCCATGCCACCCTGCTCCAAGATGAACCCAGCACTGGCCAAGGCTGAGCCTATCAGCAATGGTGGTAGAACCTCTGTGATAACATATTTAAGAAGGGGGAAGAAAAAGATCTGTGCAACACAAATTGTGTCAAAAGAGGAGTGAGAATATGTGAGAGCAAGAACTCTGCAGACATCAAGGTCAGTGCAAAGGGAGGGCAGGAGGTGTTCCATGCACCAGAGCAGAGATTCCCTTCCGTCCATGGTGAAGACCATAGTGAGGCAGGCTGTCCCCTTGCAGCCCATGGAGGTCCATGGTGGAGCAGATATCCACCTGCAGGCCATAGAGAACTACATGATGCAGCAGGTGGATGCCTGAAGGACACAGTGACCCTGTGGGAAGCCTGTGCTCGAGCAGGTTTTCTGGCAGAATCTGTGACCTCAGAGGGGACCCACGCTGTAGCAGTCCATTCCTGAAGGATGGCACCCCACAGGAGTGACCTACGTTTGAGAAGTTCAGGGAGAACTCTCTCCTGTGGGAGCGACCCCTTGCTGGAGCAGAGGATGAGTGTGAGGAGGAAGAAGCGGCAGAAACAATGTGTGATGAACTGACCACAGCCCCATTCCCCAACCCCCTGCACCGCTCAAAGCAAGGAAGTAGGGAAATCAGGAGGAAAGTTGAGCCCCGGAAGAAGGGAAGGGTGGGGGAAAGGTGTTTGTGAGTTTTGGTTTTTAGTTCTTACTGTCCTATTCTGCTTTGAATGGTAATAAATTAATCTAATTTCCCAAGTCTAGTCTGTTCTGCCCATGACTAATTGCTGTGATCTCCCTGTCCTTATCTTGACCCACAAGCCTTTTGTTATATTTTCTCTCCCCTGTCTCTTTGAGGAGTGATAGAACAGCTTTGGTGGGCACTTGGCATTCAGCCAGGGTTAACTCACCACAGATGTAGAAACTTAGTTTTTGGAAGGCTAAATTATTTTCCTTTTTGAAAGAAGGCCAACAGGGTTTTTTTCACCTAAAGCATGTAATGTCAGGGGCACTACACTTTCCAAGTCCTTACAGGGTAGTATCTATCTTGTCTGATAGAAATGAATTATTTGAAATGTATGTTTTGGTACAGAAGACTACAGTAACACAATACTGTGATACTATGTTTATCCATATATACAGTGTATATGGTTATTTTACCTAATCTGATATTTTTAATACAAAATTCAGGAAGTTTGAGTACACATACCCAGATTTAACTAGATTAAATTGTGCCATATGTTACACATTGGAGTCAAACTAAGGAGAATACAGTGAAGAGTGGAAAAAACATTTTGTCAAACTGTTCTTTGGATATCTGTGGTAAAAGGAGCTCACACTACTAATGATCCAGCAGCTAGGGCACTCAATAGAAATAAACCCATTTTTCTATGAGTAAATAGGTCTTTATACAGAGCTGAAAAATTGCAACATGAAAGGTGATGGGTTCATCCCCTGCTGTCCCCAGTGGCCCAAGGGGTGGCCTCTTGACTGACAGGAAACCTGGACCCTGGTCTTAAGTGGGTTCTTTATCTCAGAGATCTCTTACACTCCAGGTGGAGAGTGAAGCTGAAGCTTGGAGCTGGTGCATAAAAAAAAAATGGGTTAAATCTAACCAAAGAAGCCCTTCATCTGTCTTAGAGTCTTCTCAGTTATGCAGTGTTTAATCTGTGCCTATGCCAGTTACAATAATTTACTACTCTCATCCTTTTTCTAGCCAATTTCTATGATAAACTAATCCAACACAGATTTTATATACAGGAAATCCTTTTAATTTGCATAGGATTAGCCAGAATGTAAGTCAACATAAAATGTGGCCCAGTGTCTTTTATAGCACTTCTTACAAGGCTTCTTAAATTTTCATGAAATTCTAGTAGGCTATGCATTTGCATATGCAGATGGAATGTAGAATATCAAAGGAATGTATTAATCACATTGACCCTGGCCTAAACAGGAATGAGAACACTGGGTAAAAACAGAAAAGCAAACAGTGGGACAGAGAAGTGATGGTTAACTGGGCCAAGGTCCTCATCGATTCAGGTTTACTTTCCTTTTATCTTTTAAGTTCTGAAACCTCATGAGTTGAAGTATTTACCAGCTTTACTTCTAATCTTGTACGCTTACAGGTTTGCAAGACATTGAATACCAGTTAAGTTTATGTACAGGTGTAACACCTTTGCTTGTTGAATCCTTCAGTTCACAGAAACCACAAATGTGTGTACTGAGTTATTTGCATATTATTTCAGTCACAGTAATACCAGGATCTGGACCCAGTTTTCACAGAAACTGCTTTTCACAGAAACTGCTTATATGCTTTTGTCAAACAATCACATCTCCAATCAACTTGTACAAATAAGTAGTACAAATAATTACAACATAGTACAACATACACAGGATATTTTTTACATTCTTTTTTTTTTCTGCAGTGAACTGTTCATACAAAGTTTGCATAGAAAAAAACCAATTTGCCAAAAGTAGTGTGAACAGTTAAAAAAAATTATTAATTTGATAAGGTTTAAAAATAATTTGTGGACAGAAAGGAAGGTGAAATACAATTCTGTGGAATAACTTCTTCATCTAGCTCTCTTCATACAGACTTGCATGGCTGTTGTCAGAGGTTCAGCACCAAATGTCAATTTCTAACTACTGTAAATTACTTTGAAGGTGTTTTTCTAAAGAATTGTATGCTATCATACTTACTGAATTTCCTATTTCTCACTAGGCTAACTTCATTATACTTGCAGTGAACTTCAAGTCGGGATTTATGTTAACATCAGACTTAGGAAACCAATTGCCTCAAACTGGATTATCTAAAAACAAAGTGTTGTAAATTACAAGTGAACATTTGCAGTTCTTTTTATTAGCTGCACAAACCTGTTATTCCCCTGGCATGCAAATAATTTGTAATGGGCTGCTAGATGTATTTGTTAATGCATTCACTATAAGCTTAAGTAATGTTCTTCATCAAATCCAATAGATGAAGCATTAAAAATAAACAGAAAAGGCCTTTGGTAGCATTGACTTGGGCCTCTTATAAAAACAATTTGGATACTTCAGGCTGGAAACAAGCATTTTGTTACAGAAGCTGATCGTTCCCTGCTGTAACTCATGCTAGCAATTTCTTTCAGATGTGTCCTCACTTGAGCATTCTCCTCAATCATACTGCAGCTCCATGGAGCCCATATTTTCTCCTGAAACGCATTTCTCTTTGACATGCTGTCATGCATTAAGTATCAGGAAAGCAGTCAAAATCATGTGGTTTACACATGCTCATAATGATATGCCCTGAGTGCGTCAGCTGGTACTATCTGCAGTGCCTGGAGCAGTGTCTGGGAGACTGTGACAACTCAATTGCAGGCTGGAGGTTTTGAAAAACATTGGATAATTACTATTGCCGCTTAGGCAAGAGGACTCCTATGTGCAACGTTAGGGAGGCCACATCTGTTACAACTATTACTAAGTCTATGCCAATCGTCGATATTACAATAAAAATAGTCATCAATCTGGATAAAAAACTCCATTTCTTTTTAGTTCTAGCCCACTGATCTGATCAAGTTGTAACTATTAAACTGATGCTTTGTCACCCTTTCCTTTTGTGTGCTTTTCTTCACACTCTGTTTGTGGAAGCCACACAGGATCCTGCCCCAAACAAAAACCTGGCAGTAAAATAAGAAGGCAAGAAAGAGAGTTGTAGTTACTTTTGCAGAGAGTAGTTGGCTTTTTGAGAAGAATATTGAATTCTGAAATCCTAGTTCAAGAAAGCTACTGCTTTCAACTAGGCCTGGTTTTTACTTACCTTGGATAAGATCTTGGCTCTTAGCAGGCTGATAGTGGCTAGTTTGCATTTTTAGAATAAATATAGGTCGTTATCTAACTTTAAATGGAGAGAAGTATTGGAGGAGCTTTGGCTCAGATGAGTTCTCTGTGTTTTGACTGTGCAAGTTCAAGGCTACTTTTAATCAGCTTCATTCTACCCTGACCTAAGACTTTACTGGCCATTCACACCTCTGTCTGGGGCCTTTCATAGTGCAAAGCATGAGGTTTGACAAACCATGCCATTCTTCATGCTTTCTGTTCAGCACAAAAAGTGTCCTCCACACATTTTGTGAAGACTTGAGACTGTGAGTACTAGAAGACAAGCCTTAAATATTCTTACTGTGAAAATGTAAATACTGGATGTGATATGGATTTCTTCCCAGCTGGTTCAGCTTGTCTTGCATTTTGTGCACACCTAACAGAAAGAACTTGACAAAGCTACGTTTCCAACCACAGAAGTGAAATCTGAGCTCTTGGGACCATGAAAGAAGGTACATCTTGAAATGGCCACTGATGGAAAACTTGCAAGGGAATTTCTTATAGCATATGATTCTGCATTGCCTCAAAACTGGTAATTCCTGAAGGAAAGTCTTCAGTGCCATATCAGATATCTTAAAACAATAGTTACTACAGTGTTCCAAGTTTTGTTTTCCTCATACAGTCTAACAACAGACATAACAACAGATAAATATCAAGACAAATTTGTTAATATTGCATTATTAGCAGACAAAAAAAGATCATTTTACATTGGAATGCTAAACTTTTGCCAGCAGTCAATGAGTGGATAGCTCTGTTTTAGAACTTACTGCTAATGGGAAAAAATATATGTGCTGGACAAAAATAGAAATAATCTGAAGGCATTTGAAAAGGTTTAGATTCCATTCTAAGAGTCCCTTGAAAATCAGTCATCCTGACAGAATTTGAAAAATATATCTTGTGTAAAGGCAGTGGCATTTAATTTTACAATAGTCCTTTACATCTTTACAGTGCTCTGTGGAAAGGAATCACAGTGAAATAGGTATATATTGTTACTTAGAGATGTAGATATAAGTTCAGACAAAGAAGGAGTGGCTTACCCAAGGCCACCCAGAAGATGGTCAGATACTAAAAATGATGGGTTGGGAAGAGACAACACAAAGTAGCAGGGCTGGTTTGTGAAGCATGAAGGTCTGAGATGGAAAATTAGTTTCATTATATATAATTAAGGCTGAAAACTACTTTAAAACACCTTTACAGATAAAAAATGTTACAGCAATATGGTTTTTATGTTGCTGCAAATATTTTGGGGCAGTGGATAGGAGATCTTAAATGCAGAGAAACTCTGTGTGTGGATCAGGTAAGGGCTGAGATTTATGCTCACCATGCTTCCAAGAAGCCTGACCCTGTCAGGTTGCTGACAGTGGTCCTGCAGAAAACACTTGGGCTTTGTAGCCCTCTGTTTAAGCAGGGATCTAGGAGGCTTGCTGAGGTCATGTAAGACTGATGTTGGAAAGGGAAGAAAGGCTATGGAAAGGCTATGTTATTGCCCCTTCACTGTGGGGGTTCTGTTCCTCTGTTAAGGGGGAAGACTGCCCACCTTTGAGCCCACAACACCGTTTTTACAGCATGTCTGTTGAATTTCAGTCCTTGTGTGATGATGGCCTTCATGGAAGGAGTGCCAAGACTAAAACACAGGACTTCATGTGCTTCTTGCTCTAGAGTTCTCTTGATTTCTTTAAGTTGTTTTTCTGTATAAAATCATAGACAGGCCTGTGGATTAGGCACACTAACCATAAAGGGGATGAGATCACACCCTTAGTGCAGGTGTCTGCACGTACAAACAGGAACAAGATCAGTTCCCTGCTTCTATGAGGTCACTGGTAAGACTGTGACATGGGTACCATGTAAATGCTTTGCTGTATGAGCCTTTTTGATGACACGCACACACATACACAGAGAAAACTGGTGAAATAGATGCATTTTACAACAACGAATACATGGACTAAATCATGAAGGGCCTGAGTCACCTCTTCCTTGGGATCTTTGGCCAGAAGACTGCAATAGCTTGCTCAGAGTGATCTCATCATACAGAGTGACTAAGGATACATCTTAGAAATCATTAGATTTTTGTTGCTTTTTTGTTTAGTTTAGTTTTGTTTTCTTCAGACCACCAAGGGGGGGGGGGGGGGGGGGGGGGGGGGGGGGGGAGGAAACAAAAGGTAAATTTTGATTGATCTGGTAAATACAGATGTGGCTGGAGCCAGGAGGAATACACTAGAGAACTGATTGATGGTTTGATTGTGGTCAGTATAGTAAGAACACTAGCTTTCACTGTGGCTGCAGACTGCAGCTCACTATTCCCTCACTTTCTGTCTGGCACAGCTTGTGCTTTTCTCTGAACAGGGCTGCAGAGACAAATAACAATAGAATTGTGATCATACTAATTTTGCTAATGGTCAGTTGGCATCTTCACTATAAAATTCTTCTGTCAAAGACCCATGTTTACTGAAGTTCAACATGCTCACATGGTGGATCCAGATGGCAATACTTATTTGACCATATTTTTTAAAATTGCTCCAGAAAAAAAAGTCAAAATTTATTTCTAGGATACAAAGGAAGATATTTTCTGATTCACTGTTATTACAAAATCTGTTTGCTTTAATTTTGCCTGCTTTACCATTTCTTTTGATTTTTCAGCTAACATGACTAATATAATTTAAAAGAACCTCCTGTGTAAATCTGGTCATGTCTCACTATAACCAAAATGCTTGTCTAATCTTGGAGCTGTGTACCATAGGAGAACATTGCTGTATGACAGGAACTCTCCTATGGAGTCTTTAAACAGTGAATGCAGCAGACTGGAGAATATTGTCTAATTTCTCAGACAAATAAACACATCTAGCATATACACAGCAAGTGAAGGTCACAGGCAGGCAGACTAGATGGTGAAGAGAAAGCACAAAGGTGACAATAACCAGAATAGCAATAGCAAGGCAAATGGGTGGCTCTTCTCATTGTTTTTCTTCACTCCCTTGAATGCCAAAAGTGCCAGGAGGAAGGGACTATAGGAGCAGCTTTGGTGAGGAAAAGGGGATAGAGTGCAGTAAGGGAGGTAGCCAATGTGACTGAGTGGAAATAACAGGGTAGAGAAACTAGGTTAGATTTAGCAAGAGGAGCTGCACAGCAGCAGATCTTCAAGACTAGGACATTAGACCTCTTTAGAGAGCACTGAGGAAACAGGCCAGCATTCAGAGAGGCAGATGCCACAGCCAGAATAAGAAAGATGGCTTTGGCAGCAATGTGCTAACAACCTAGCAAAGAGAGAAAGCAGCCCTGTGAGGAAGATTGCAGTAGCTGAAGAGGAAAGTGATTAGGTGTGTGTGAATGGTTTGGCTGCAGGGACGGAAAGGAAAGGCTAGATGGCTAAAATGCTGTAGCAGGTGTGGCTCACTTACTCCATCCTCTCACAGGAGGCAGGTTCACAGAAAAGAACTGAAGCTTAGTGCGGTAAGGACAGTCAAACACACTGCGGGAGGTTTACACCAGATACTGTGTGGTGCTGCTCCTTTTGCTGCCTGTGAAGGCCATCCACAGGGAAGGAAATGGGATATTTATTCAGGCTGGGAGCACTGTCAGAGGCTTGGTGGAGACTCAGCTCATTCACTAGGCTTGCCCACCTCCTTCATCCTGTTGACTGCAACATCACATTCACTGTTGTGCAGAATAAGCTCCTCCCTGTTTGTGCAGAACATGTACAAGTTAACCCTGCAGTGGTGTGATAGGTATCTGACATTTTCATGTAATTGCTGTGACCTGATACTTGTGTAACTAGAGGATGAAAATGCTTTGCTTTATCTGAAGTGGATTTTCCATGTAATGACCATATAACTAAATTAGAGATAGATAAACTTGCTGAGACTTAATATGAGCTCATAGCAAAAAAATTTGTTTAAATAAACTTTATGTTCAGATAGGTCTTGACAACCGGCAAAAATGCTATTTCTCATTCTTTGCTAAGATATGATCTCATTACACATGAACAATCACTGCAACACATGCAGAAAATGGCACAAGAAAACCCCCTTTCTGATATTATCTCTGATTGTCAAGTGTTAGATGCAAGGCTAATGAGCTTTGATCCAAGTGCCAACCAATTTAATTCTCCCCATTATCTTGGCTGAATAGGGATATTTATTAGGTTTCCCCACACATGCTCGCTGTGGCACAAAGACAATGAATCATTCTTACGCCACAATAACAAAGCTGGGCTTGACTCTACCCACCAAGGAGGAAGGCTCTGATTCTTGCTCTGCAAGAAAAACTCAGAACATAACACTGCTGACAAAAGCAGGTGTCCAGGGAGGGCCACACCTGAGGGGATCTTGTGCATGTGGCGTTCTGGTTCACAGAGAGAAAAGAAGCTTGACTTACTAAGGCTACCAGTGTTGCTGCCATATGTCTGATTTTTTTCTGTTAGTAAGGAAGATGTAGCAAACCCCAACCTTATCTTTGGATCATCATTTTTTTCTAGGTATGGAACTAACACCTTAGGCAAGGCTGCCCGGTGACCCATGCTGCATGTTCATTAGCTATAGCAGCAGTTTCTACTGCGCTGTGCCGATGAGGTACACGTCACACCTATCACTGATGAGAAACCAAAGCAGGTGGTGCAATCCTAGTCCAAAGGGAGGGAAAAAGAGGAGAGGAGACTGTTACCCAGGGCCACCTACAATGAGCAAGAAATGGCTTGTGTGCTCCAACACCTTCTTCTGAGATACTGGAGAGGACCTCAGCTCAGGACGCTATAAGCCATCCTAATTAATACAGACTATCAAGCTCAGCTGATCTGTCATTGGCCTCCCAAAATAACTTGTGCCTGCTGAAAATTAGTTGGTATCTGCAATCCATGGGTTTGTGGGGATACATGAGTAGGTTCATTGCTGAAGTAAGAATCTTGTAATACAACGCTTGGTAGCTGGTGCAGTTGCTAACATTTACTCAGCTGTCTCGTAATTTTGGTTTAATAAAAGCAAGCATGGTAAGAGTGGGAGTCTAGGACACAAAAAATAAAGAAACTGACCTTCCCTTACTCAAGCCTCTCGATTTTTGTTATTCTTCACAGAACAATATATCTTGGGGATGGAATGCCACCCCCAACCTTGCAAATCTCTTCTTTTCTCAGCTTCTGTCAGCTGTGCTTCTTTAACATTATTTAACAATCATTTAGGTATTTATCTCATTAGACTGCAAAATCCTGCTAGTCTAGCAGGGCATTTCCCAAGCCATTACACATGTCTATGTGTAAATTCACACTCGTTTGATGTGCCAGCTACAATTCACAGTGATAAAAGTTTATTGGAGGCTTTTCAAATATATTCCATTAATCAGATCCAAGGCAAAAGTCTTTCTCAGCTTGTCTTCAACAGACTGTGCAAACAGCATGTACTATGCAGCATTGTTCTTCACCAGGTAGGAAACATCTGGTACAGAAAAAGATCATCAGCAAGCCATGCTGTTACAAATGCTCCTCCACTACACCAAAGAGATAAAAAGTAGACTGTGGGATTATCAGGACCAGACCAGACCAGGTTACAATCTCTAGCCTCCACATTTTCACAGTATTTCATATTGTTTTGTCAGTACACTATGACTTAATCAAGCTGACCTTTAGTAAGAGGCATAAAGTTAAAAGCCTGTGTAATTATTCAACAATTAATCAGAGAGAATCAAAGGAAAGGACTTTTCAAAAAGAAAGAGACAGAATAACAAATTGTAACAGGCCAAATACAGAAGACTCAGACAATTTTTCACCTGGGAAATTACCTTGGAGGAGGCATGTTAAAGAATTACCTAGCCGTTGAGGGAAAGGCACCATAATTTTCCACATACCTAAGATCTTTCTAAGACCACAGACTAGACACCTTTTTAATATCCTAAGCCTGACAGCAGGTCTAATGTCTTCAATACTGAAATATTATTTTAAAAAAGAAAAAACCAGAAACAACAAAAAAAGAAAAGCAGAGGATTCTACAGCTTACTCACGAATGTCATGAGACTTGTCACTTCCCAGTTGCTCCGGGTTTTGTAAGGAGACAGGGAGGAGACTCAGTTGTCTCTCATCCATCTTTATCAGACTGCAGGCAAACCTGCCAAGTTTTGGTCACTGAAAGGAGTCAAATTTGAAAAATGCACTTTCTGAGTGATGGTTCAAATTTTCCATTTAAATGTACTGTGAATCTTCAGAGTTTTATGTAAGAATGCTTCAGATTGCAGGAAGCTCAAGCCAAAAATGGGGAGACACACTGAAACCCAGGGAGACTTGGCAGTGCATCGACTCTGCTGGGGCAGGAACAAAGGCTTGGCTAATAGCATATGCTATCTATTAAACTTTGTTCTTTGTGTGTGTGTACACAGAGAAAGGGAGAGCGTGACAGAGGTAAGAACTTCAGCTCTTTCTTCTTGATCTCAGACAAAGCTTTTGGCCGGGTTATCTGACAGCTAAAGGAGTCTGGAGAGAGCTAGACATTTTGGAGAATCATTTCACAAATCAAAGTTTTAATTTGATGCTGCCTCTGATCTGTAGGAAACTTAATCATCAACTACAATCTGAACAATTTCATTAAAGCATATGTGATAACAAGCACTATTGCAGCAATTATTTGCTTTGTTATTGATGAAGAAACCTCTTTTTTTCAAGCCAGGAATTATTTTGTTGTTAGGAGACAGAAGATGTTTCCAATTAAGCAGTTCACCTGCATCCTTGAAATATATGTGTAACTTAAATGGGAATGACAATGATTCCTCAGATCCTCCATGAAAATTATAATGGATAGGCAGAGCTTCTGGAAGAAAGCCATTGAGCTCAACAGTGCTGCAGCCAAGGATGACCAACAACTAAGGGCATTTGATCCAGTGTCCTTTTCTCAGGGATTAAAGTCCTCTTTCCAAATGTCAAACAAAAAAAAGTTTAAGTTACATGTGACAAAAGCAAAAAGCAAGAATTGTTTTTAAAAGAAAACCTAAAAGCCTGGCCTAGTAGGAGACACTGGTAAAACCACCTCTGATTTCAGTGTCACCAGGATTTTACCCTTAGTTTCAGAGGGTTAAGGCTTAGACAGTGGGGTAGAAAGGCTGGTCTTGGCCTGCCTGATCAACCCCTGAAAAACCTCCTTTCCTCACCTTTGTCCCCTGGCCTCCAGAGGAGCACTACAGACACTAGTACAGCTACAAGAAAATGGGAAGGAGTGGCTGATACACCAGAGGGTTGTGCAGTCCTCCAGAGGGACCTTGACCAGCTGGAGAAATGGGCTGACAGGAATGTCATGAAGTTCAACAAGGAGAATTGTGAAGTCCTGCAACTGAGGGAGAATAACTCCACGTTTTGGGGGATTCTGGAGAACAATAAGTTGCCCACTAGCCATCAATGTACCCTTGCAGCAAAAAAGATGAACTGCATCCTGGGCTGCATTAGGAGAAGGGTTGCCACCAGGTCAAGGGAGGTGATCCTTTCCTTCTTCTCAGCACTGGTGAGGCATATCTGGAGTACTGTGTTCGGTGCTGGGCTCCCCAAGATGAAAAAGACATGGAGCTGCTGAAGCAAGTCCAGCAAAGGGCTTCTAAGATGGTTGAGGAACTGAAGCATCTGACATATAAACAGTGACTGGGATAGCTAGGAATGTTCAGCCTAGAGCAGAAGAAGCTCAGGAGGTGCCTTATCGATATCAATAAACATCTGATAGGGGAGTAAAGAAGCTGGAGTCTGACTCTTCTCAGTGGTGCCCAGTGACAAGACAAGAGGCAGGAAATTCTTCTTTAACAGAAGAAAAAAAATACACAAAGGTGGTCAAACAGTGGAACAGGTTTTGCAGATTGACTGTGAGTCTCCATCCTTGGAGGTGTTCAAAACTTCATTTAGAATCATAGAATAGTTTGGGTTAGAAGGGACCTTTAAAGGTCACCTAGTCCAATCCCCTCTGCAAAAAGCAGGAATGTCTTCAACTAGATCAGGTTACTTAGAGCCCCGTTGAACCTGACCTTGATGGGGCATCTACCACCTCTCTGGGCAATCTGTTCCAGTGTTTCACCATCCTCATTGTAAAAACTTTCTTCCTTGTTTCTAGTATAAATCTACCCTCTTCTAGTTTAAAAATATTACCTGTTGTCTTAATGCAACTGAAAATTCTTGACACGGTCCTGGACAACTAGCTGTCAGTGGCCCTGCTTTAGTATGGGGGTTAAGCTAGATGATCTCCAAAGGTCCCTTCCAACCTCAGCCATTTTATGAACCCTTGCAAATTCAGTAGCTGCATCACCATTCCCACATGCAGGCATCTCTGGGCTTGCTTGTCTGCGGGGGTGAGTAATTGATTCAAGAGTTTATCTTGTAAAAAGCTGACTTTTAGGAAAAGAATTCTGCTGTGTGACAAATTGAGTAGGCCAGACAGGAAGATAAATTGCCATGCGATAAATCGTGATAGATAGTCCAGAGTGCCCATAGAACTATTGTTCCATTGCTTTTGCAAAATTTGTGGTTTTTGAAATATTTCCATACTGACATGAAAATGAAACTGCCAGCTGTGTGCACAGGCATTCTGTGGCACTGCAGGCAACTGGGAAGACAGAAGATACCCCTTGATTTGAGTTGGAATCAGAATGAAATGCTACATCTCAGGCCGATCAAGAACTTGGATTTGGTCTCCTATAGACCATACCAACACTTCAGAGAACCCAGAGAGAAAGCACTTAATCTGGCGTTTATAAATGTCCCAGACAGAAATTTTATGGAAACACTTCCCAAAATATAATTTTGTTGGGGGAAAAAAATTACAAGCAGTTCCAGTTAACGTATCACTGTACCTTAGAAAAGGAGATTGTAAGATTGACCAGCAACTGTTTAACTTCCCGTCTGGAGCAAGGCAAACGATAGACATCATCTCCAGTTACTGAAGAAAATTACTCCACCAGCACGTCATCAAGAAATGCTTCTAGGTTTTTAATATAAACAAGTGTACGTAGTTTATACAAGGATGTCAGACATGGTAGAGTGATCTTGAACAATTACTTGCTGCACTACATCTGCTAGAAATCTTTGTCCTTACTTACTTGGAAAACTGTGAGGATGCATCTCCACAGATGCCTGCTCTCAGTACTTCAGCCCACAAAACTCTATGCAGCCAAGTCTAGATAAGGCTAGCATGCATCCAGCTTTTCCAGATGTGGCTTGTTTTTCCATTCAGAAGTTTTTCTCTAGTTTTTTTGGATGCATGACTGGATCACAGGCCACTGTAGAGCTGAAAATATTGGAGACTGAACCCACTGCCTGTGCTGCATGGATCACCTATCAGTTATTGCCCCAGGTGTGACACTAAGACCAATGCCTCTAGACATCACCGAACTCATCATGCACATCCACAGGTGTTTCTGCCATGGGAATCCCAGATTTAGCACCCTGATACCTCACTTTCTTCCAGTGCCTCAGTTATGTTTCTTCTATATGGTGCAAGTCTTGCTAGTCCCCACCACAGCATGCAGCGGGAACAGAGCTGCCTTCAGTGTGGGGACTGATGTGGCCTATTCATTATGATACTCTGCTTCAAAGTGTGCCTGAATTCTTCTCAGAAAAAATATTCATAAAGGGTATTAACAGTATAACCTGCCCATAGGGATAAATTACTCCTTAAGACTGTCATTTAGTTTATGCCTCTAATCACACAGATGTAAGCCCTCTTCTATTTCTTCTGTTGTCCAACAAAATCTTTCTGTTCCCACTGCTTATGTAGATGTCTAACTCACCCATTATATATTATGTAAATGGAGTTGTTTTATTGGTTGTAAATGTCTTGTTATTCAGTTTCATGTTCCCATGCTTTTGTGTTGTGGAAAAGGCAATCTTCCTTGCATCATTAATTATTTTGTACACTTCTGTCATGCTGTCACTTCTTTTTCCTTCCTAATCTAAGCGTCTGCACACTTTCCATGCTTTCCTTACACACAAACCCCCCAAACTCTATTATTCTAACCATTTTTGTCTTGTGTTTCTCTGGACCCTTAGTATTTCTGCAGCATTATTTTCAAGCTAGGTGGCCAGGAAGAAACAGAGAGAACATGTCACTGGTTTATATAATTATATAATATTATTTTCATTGTTGTTTTCTATCCTTTTCCTGCTACATTCTACCAGTTTGCCAACACTTTTACAGTGCATAGAGCATATGGTTTGGCTAAGATGTTTCTGTGACACTTTTTTTTTTTTTTTTTTCTGTATGGTTGTGATTAATTTAGAGCCAAGCAATATGTCATTCTGATCTTTCCTTCCAACATGCATTAATTGGCCTTTGTGTGCAAGGAGTTTTATCTACCACTAAGCCACCTAGGTTTTTCTACTCCAGCAGAAGTTCCTCACAGACTTGTCTTACTTGGACTATCTTATCTATGTCCATGGCACTTCCAAATCTTACCTACTTACTGTGTCGCTTGTTTTCTAAGATCATTCCTAGTGAGGCTCTTCTCTTTCTTGAAAAGCAGAAATTTTGTTCCTATTTTACAGTTTCTTTCAAATTGTCTGAATCAGTAGAAGTACCCCATTCAGTGCCACAAACAGTAACTTAGTGCGACAGCCTCTTACTTGAAGGAAGAGTGAAAGAGAAACAAAAGTCAGCACAATTTGAGCAATTATCATACATTGACAAACCTGATCTTGCTTCAGCCCGTGGAGTTTTAGACTCTGCTGCTGGTTTTCTCATAAAGATGAGAATTTTCCCATTCCTCTGAACAGAAGGGAATATCTTTGTCCCTCAGCAGGACAGAGACTATGGGGTCTAGAAGCAACCTCACACAGGATGGCCAGGAAGGATATCACTCTCAGAGCTTACAAAGTCCACAGGCCTATTGTGAATGTGCAGCATTAAATCTAAAGAGGCTAATGTTTTATATGGTGAAGAGGAATTGTGGGCACACAGAAACTTAGAGACCAATGGCAGAGATGCAGAAACAAGAGACAAAGCCCTTGTGGTGATATCACCTATGTGGTGATAAGCAAGGGGCAGAGTGGTGAAAGAGGAAGGGAAATTGCTAATCACTCACATTTTATGGGTCTAGCTGGGCTTGCTCCCTTCTGAGACATGCAACTGGAATTTCTCATTATTTCCTTGATGCTGATTTCCCTATACAAGAGGTGATAAAGTGGTTTTGTCCCTCCCAGTGTAAGCAGTCCATCTTACAGCTCAGTCACTTAGACAAGGTGAAAGGGAAGGCAATCCCCAAGCAAGCTCTAGCTCCCAGCACTGCTTCACTAGCCTGAGCTCCTCTCCAGGCTGTCTGACTGTTCACACTATCCTTTGCCTCTGTTTCTCAAAATTTCAGGTACTGCTGCTGATGGGTATTCCCAAATAGGACTGGCCAGGTGGCAAAAGGGGTAGGTGTGGAGAAAGTCTTTGTATGGGTGTCGTAAGGAGCAACGCAAACCTGATCTTTTTATTCCATGTGACCTAAGTTATACATTGCCATTCAAGTCTCCAGGATAATCACTGATTTCAGTGAAGTCTTGGTTAGTTGTTTTTTTTTTTCCAAATTACCTATTTCTGTTATTGGAGTAAATTCTGAAAAGCTTTTAGACTTCAGCAGAACAAAGTTGCTTATCACTGAACATTATGATAATCTACCCATAGCAAACATTATTGCTAGAATCAGTCACATTATTCCTTAATTCCTTTATATATTTGTACGTCTCCAGTCCCACCCTGGAGACTTTACTGCTATTTTGCATTTCTTCCATTTTACATTTTGACCTCTCAGACACTGGCATATATAACTTTGTTACATGGGAAAAAGTAAGCATTTCCCTGGTATATCAGTGATAGACTTTATCAAATGTTTTATCAGAGTTAGCATGAGAACAGAAAAATTGCAGTATCCAAACACTGTGATCTGTAGCCTCTGCCCAAACCTCTTCAACATCTGGGAGTAAAATACGTCTCTGTGTAGTCTGTTTCCCATTGTGATTTTAAAGGTCTGCAACATTTTTATAGGCTCAAGGACCAAAGTAACTCAAGACTAAACTGTGTTGGCTCACCCTGGGGTAACCCCTATAAATGACAAACAAATCAGCATTTCACAGTTAAAAAACAACACCAAGTGTTCTGCAAAATCCCCCAGAAGTTTACTGCAGTGATGCTAACAACGCTAGACATTAAGGCAAGGAATTTCCTTTCTGCATTTCAAAAGAAAAACCACCACAGCTGTTTCTCAGTGGATTCCCAGCCAAGTTGAAAAGGTCATTGACCCAGCAATGATGTAACACCAAATACTGTGAATAGTGACTCCCCCAACCAGCGTTTCTCTAGAGCACTATCCAATAATAATTTTCACTCCACAAAGAAGGTATTTATCTAGTGCATCTCTTGTACTAAAACCTCTCCTAAAAAGGGTGGCAAGAGTCTTTGCTCTTCTACTGATCGAACTATTTACAGCAAATGTTTGTTAACAGACTGGTAGGTACAGGCAAAATCTGTTCCTAAAAAAGATATGCATTACCTTTAAGTACTGGGAAGTACCAATGATTGAGGAAACTACTATCTCAGCCTCAGCACTCGATTGTGTAATCTGTGGTGTGCTTGATTAGAAACTGCAAGGATAGTAATTTCACATTCCTGCAAAACATCAAAGTTACTACATAGCCTAAACAGGAAAGGCATAAGCCGGGGCTGCAGGAGCTTTGATGCTGTGGCTCACGTGATGGGGCAGAAATGGAGGCCCCATAAGTGAATGCACAGGCAAAAAACCTGTGTGCAAGTCATGCTCTACCCCTCAGTGGGGCAGGAGATACACCAGTTAGCCCAGGCAGCATTCTCTGGAGGCCATGGAGGGTCCAAGCAATCGGGAAATTTCACTGGGACAGGTGGGAGCATTTATGTAGGCATCCCCCATCTGCTCTGGACTGGCATGAGTAGGAACCCATGGAGAAGTGGCTTACTGGGAGGGGAAGAACCTGAAAAGCAGTGCTGGGAGCTGATGGGAGGACAAAACCAGGCTAATGCCTCCTTCAACAGGACAACAAAGAAAAGCAATCATCTGCAGTTACTGCTCCTTGTTTACTAGGAAGTGAGAAAATACGGTTCTATTGTTCACAAAATGAGTCTTTCCCAACAGTTTTTCTCTTTTAGTATGCATTTGTTTATACAGCCTGCATTTTGAAGGATTACATGTCCACACTTGCACATAGGTAAGGAGGCAAAATGGCAACCAAACTATGTTTGCTGTCTTGAAGGGTTGTTCCCAAATATTCCCTCTGCTGCAAGCTAAGCAATCGTTGTGTACCTTTGCACTTACTTCAGGTATTCAGCAAGAAGTTTTTATTTCAAGTACATTCACACTGACTCTCTTTCCTTACTCAAATTACAAAAGACGCTGAGGAGTGAGTGTGTGTTGGTAAACAGAATGTCAAATGCAAAAAGAAAAGAAGTACTTCTGTCTCACATCTGCCCTTCTGTGTTGAAAGCACCTAGCTTGCCCAGAACACAGATTTATGGGGCAGATGGCAGTTTTTATCTTCTCATTTACAATGAATGAATAAAGCCAGAAAGGAGTTTTTCTGCAAAACTTTCATATTAGAAACCCACACTTTCTTTCCTGTGTAAACACTATAGACATGGGAAGTCAGTGAAAGCACAGTATAAAGAAAGGACTGAAAAAAAGATCTGAAGAGACATTTAAATGGAAAAATGTCTTTAAGATTTAGCTGGCTATGAATCTAATTCTCATTTTTGACAGGTCTTGGAAATTCAGAGCCTGTTTACACTGCCCACTGGAGTGCTGAGCAGAGATGGTGTAACAGGTATCAGCAGCCTGTCTGGGTACCAGCTTTGATAAAGCTCTGCTGACACAACACTTGTGGATCCTTTCAGACCAATGCAGAGCAGAGGCAGAGGACTTCATGCCTTGGCATGCCTGCCTGTAAAAAGACAACCCACATCACTTATGTGCTTCAGATATGCTGTCCTTCATTTCTGGAAAGCGGTATGTTGTATAGATACATGCAGATAGATACACAGGAAAAATCCGGTAACTCACAAAGGTCTGAAGAGAAAGCATCATTGTTGATGTTTTCTTTGTTTCACTGTATTCTGCTAAGGTCAACCCTCAGGAAATCCAGACCCTGGAGGCAAGAGAGAAAGTTTGGAGAAAGGAAGACTTTCCCTTGGTTGAGGAGGACCAGCTTAGAGATCATTTAGGCAAACCTGATGCCCACAAATCCAAGGGCCCCAGTGGGATTCACCCCTGAGTGCTGAGGGAGTTGGCAGGTGTTATTGCTAAGGACAGGTGCCTGAGGACTGGAGAAAAGCCAATGTCTCTCCACTCTTCAAAAATGGCAAGAAGGAGGACCCAGGAAACTACAAGCTGGTTAGCCTCACTTCCATCCCTGGAAAGGTGATGGAACAGCTCATCCTGGAAGTCATCTAAAAGCATGTGGAGGAACAGAGGGTTATCAGGAACAGTCAGCATGGATTCACCAAGGAGAAATCATGTTTGACTAATCTGAGAGGCTTCTATGATGGGAATGCCTGGCTGGGTGGATAAGGAGAGAGCAGTGGATGTTGCCTACCTTGACCTCAGCAAGGCTTCTGACACTGTCTCCCACAACAGCCTCCCAGGTAAGCTCAGGAGTGTGGGTCAGGTGAGCGGACAGAGAGGTGGATTGAGAACTGGCTGGACGGCAGAGCCCGGGGGGCTGTGATCAGCGGCGCAGAGCCTGGCTGGAGGCTGAGGCCAGCGCTGTGCCCGGGGTCAGTGCTGCTCCAGTCCTGTTCAACTCGCTCATCAGGGACCTGGACGCAGGCACAGAGTGCACCCTCAGCCAGTTTGCTGATGACACTAAACTGGGAGCAGTGGCTGATACCCCAGCAGGCTGCGCTGCCATTCAGCAGGACCGGGACAGGCTGGGGAGCTGGGTGGAGAGGAACCTAATGAAGTTCAACAAGGGCAAGTGTAGGGTCCTGCACCTGGGGCGGAACAACCCCCCACACCAGCACAGGCTGGGGCTGACCTGCCAGAGGGAAGCTCTGTGGAGAGACACCTGGAAATGCTGGTGAACAGCAAGTTGCCCATGAGCCAGCAGTGTGCCCTGGTGGCCAAGGTGACCAGTGGGACCCTGGAGTGCATGAGGAGGACCGTGGTCAGCAGGTCCAGGGAAGTTATCCTCCCGCTCTACTCTGCCCTGGTGAGGCTGCTTCTGGAGTGCTGTGTCCAATTCTGGGCTCTCCAGTTCAAGAGAGACAGGTAACTACTGGAGAGGATCCAGCAGCGGGCTACGAAGATGATGATGAGACTGGAGCATCCCCCTTATGAGGAGAGACTGAGTGATCTAGGCCTGTTTAGTCTGGAGAAGGTAAGACTGAGCAGGGATCTTACCAATACATACAAATGTCTAAAGGGTGAATGTCAAGAGGATGGGGCCAGGCTCTTTTCAACGATGCCCAGTGACAGAACAAGGGGCAATGGGCACAAATTGAAACACAAAAAGTTCAATGTGAATATGAGGAAAAGCTTCTTTATTTTGAGGGTGACAGAGCACTGGAACAGGCTGCTCAGAAAGGTTGAGGAGTCTCCTTCTCTGGAAATACTCAAAAACTACCTGGATGTGACTGTGCAACTTGCTGTAGAACCTGCTTTAGCCGGGGGTTGGACTAGACAATCTCCAGATGTTCCTTCCAATCCCAACCATTCTGTGATTCTGTGGTTGTTAATATTTTGGTCACCCACTTGATAACTCAGGTAGAAAACCATGAAATAAAAAACATCCACATGGAAAAAAAGTCAAAACCAAACTGAAACACACTTTCAGGCCCTTTCTACGTATGTCAGAAAGAACAATGCATAAATCCAGTGGGGGGAAAAATCATGTAATCTAAGTGACTAACTTGTCACTTCATTGTGAAATTGGATTTTTTTCTGTTTGCTAGCTGCCTTCCTTTCTCAGGTACTTAACTTTTTGAAAGTTTACCTTTCCCACAGTTTGCCTATTAATAAACCTTGCTTAGTGCCTGATTAGGAGGCACTTTGTTATCATTCATGTTTCTGCATTTGAAGCTGGGAGTCTAAAAGGAATCTGCATACATAACACATTTTGAATCACATTTTACTCCATTCTAATAACCAATTAAAGAAGGAAAGACCACTAGACTGCCTTTTTTTTCTTTTAATTTTGTGTTCTATAGAGAATAACAATGGAATAGAAATACGTCACATTCTGAAGAAATAATGAGATCAATAGGGGTTTTTTTGCAGATGGAATAAATATTTTGGAATAAACACAGCCGATTTTCAAAAATATCCCTGCTTCACAGGGAAAATAAGTTTTGTGATTAGCAGTGTCACTTCAAACACTGGTATTTCCAATTCATGCATTTTTGTAAACCATAGGTATGCAATTGGCTTTTTTCTGCTTTCCTGCTTAAAATGACGGAAAAGATTTTGAAAGATCTGTTTCAACACTTCTGGTGGTGGAAGAAAGATGATGGAGCCCAGAGACTTCAGTGGAGATACCTAGGCTTTAAAAGGAGTTGATTGACCTAGCTCTGGCAGTGCATACTGTCACTTAGCCCTGTGAAAAGTGAAAGTCAAAGAAAACTGGTCAGAATTTTTGATAAAGTAGGTTTTTGTGAGAAAAGGCAGCTCCAATGTACTTCCAGCAAGCCCCGAGCAGATTTCAGGTTTCACCTCATGAACCGTGTCTGTTGCAGGATGTGTGCTGCAGAGCAGCATTATGGTTGTGTAAAATGCTGTGATACCCAAAGGAGCTGGAAGGGTAATAGCTCTGATACTTGAAGCAGCCTGCCTGCAGCAGCACCTGGGTTATTAACTGTCCAGCTTGGAGCTCTGTGCTACCATCCACCATGTGACCACTGCTCTAAAGATGTTAGTGAGCCTGAGCCTCTGTGCAGCAGGCCAAAGAGCTGCAGAGCTTCCAGGATCTGCAGCTCTGAAATAACCTTGCTATGGGAGCTGTTGAAATCTGGGCTTGGTCGGACTCCTAAAACTTCTCTCTTTCTTGTTTGGAGCCATCAGATCAGAAATCTTTGCAGCTTTGGGAATTGCGGCTAAGCTGGGACATTTGAGCCTAGAGAATTCCAAGTTAAGACTCCTTTTGAAAAGTGGCATGTGGGTTTTTTAAGTGATTTTTCTTGGAAATGTTCCTTCCCACATTCATTTTTTAAGCTAATAGTGAATATTCCTCACCAAGATTTTTCATAAAAAGGAAACTTTCAGCCAAAATTAGTGAAATGCTACCAAATCATTTTTTTATGCTATTTACTGTACACAAAGTCACTGACAAAGGTTAAGGCTAAAGGATATCCAGTCTTTCTTGCAAAAGTTTTTCTTTGTTTCCAGCACTTTGTATCTCAAAACCATTACCAGAAAAGGGCATTCATGACATTTTGGATGCATAATGTCTGTATGCTGTGCAGAATACTGAGTGCCAAGAAGCTCTAGACCCAGCCTACCAAGCGACAGGAACTTAAATAGTAGAAGAGATGTGAGGAAGATTTGAGACCTTTTATGCTTTTATTTGCTCATTCGCTTCTCACGTCTCAATCTTTTCAACAACTGTAACAAAACCCACTTATGCCCGCATGTCAGCTTTTGCCCTGCATGATCCTGGAAAAAACACTTCTTGCAATTGTCTCAGTTTCAACCCATGGCTGTTTGAAGATGCCTGATGGAAAACCCTGCAGTAGACAAGCCTGCCCATGGCCTGGTGCAGGTTCACGGGGTGCTGCTGCCCACCTGCAGTGAGGCCCCATCCAGCCCTGCTCTGGAGGCAGTACAGTTGGGCATGCTTGGCACTGTCCTCGTGACAATACTTCTTACCCCGTATTAGCATGGCTATTGTTTCTGAGTGTGTTTGAAAGTGAAATTTCCAGTTCATATGAATGTCTGACTGTAGCTGGCTGTATGATCATGTCTTCTAAATTTCTCAGCCTCAGATCCCCAAAGCAAAAATTTGACAATGATGTCATATAATCATACAATCATTTAGGGTTAGAAAAGACCTTTAAGATGAAGTCCACCACTAAACCATGTCACTAAGCACCACATCTATGCAGTTTTTAAACACCTCCAGGGATGGTGATTCCACCTCCTCCCTGGGCAGCCTCTTCCAATGCTTGACCACCCTTTCATGTAAATGAAGTTTCCTAATATCAATCTAACCTCCCTTGCTGCAGCTTGAGGCCATTTCCTCTTGTCCTATCATTTTTTTACCTGGAAAAAGAGGCCTATCCCCACCTGTCTACCACCTCCTTTCAGGTAGTTGACAGCAATAAGGTCCCCCTCGAGCTTCCTTTTCTCCAGACTAAACAATCCCAGTTCCCTCCACCACTCCTTGTAGGACATGTCCTCTAGACCCTTCACCAGTCTCGCTGCCCTTCTCTGCACAAGCTGCAGCACCTCTACATCCCTTCTGCAGTGAGGGGCCCAAAACTGAACACAAGGGATCCTCCTTTGAGCTGTCAAAGCTTCAGGAACTGCTTGCAAGCAGATAGGAAGTCATCTTTGGATTGAAACATGGCAGCCTTTTAAGGATACACAGCAGTAGCACAAACTAATTTGGCAAAGGAGGGTGGAAGAAATGCTACATCCAATTGAAATGGCAGGAACACTCACAGGTAGGAAGAATGCAATTATCCAGGCTGGAAGCAGGCCAGGATGTCATTCATACTGCAGACTTGGCATTTCTCAAAATGAAATAACAGATGTTTTTGTGAACTTCTGTCAGGCATATGTTTTATTAATTAAATCTGCAAGAACTGCTCTGCCTTTGGCTTTTACATTTTTTTGCAAATAAATGTGAGAAACCTGAAATGTCATTATACTTATATATATTATGCATTTATATGTATATATACATGTATTTATACACACCCATCTTTTGGTTCGGAACAGATTGATTTCCTGAAGTAGATGAAAGGGGAAAAAGTTGCTCTCTGGGGTCTCATGATCATCTCTAGCCTTCAGTTTCAAGAGAGACTACAGACAGACAAAACATGAGAAGATATGCTGGAGGCAGTAATTTAGATTGACAGGGTGACAGACTATGTGATCGTATTGATTTTGTGACTTTTAACCTCTCAGTGGTAGCAAAACAGTTACAAGGAGGGAGATGTTGTAGGAAAGACAGGAGAAATACAACTAATATACTGAGCAGAAGCAGGTGTACAGCCCTGCAAAGAGACAAAACTCATTTCCCCACTCTGCAGCTGACTTCTGCAAGATGTACCTGACGAATGGCGGTACATATCACTGTTGCTGGCTGGGGACTTTGCAATAGCTAACACACACTCAAAAACTTTCTCCCTATTCAAAATTCCTCTACCACCCACTTCTTTTAAAATCCCTAACAATGGAAAACTGGGAAACAGACTTGCTGCACTGCCAGAAAAAAATCCTAACAAAACAACACAGGAAGGTTTTGTATGTATCCATTTCTTTTGCAAAAAATTGAATAGAAACCACCTACATGGTGGAATATTTGCTTTCTTAGACACTAAGCAACAGAGCTGACCTGTTCCCTGTTCCCAGGAGTGGTATGTTTGTATGAGATTGAAGTGCCTTGAGACACTATAGCAACAGAAAGTCAAATGTCTCAGTGTAAGTCTCCCTTCAGGTCTCAGTGATTCAAATAACCACGTTAATTGGTCTTCCTCCAGTGACACAGGAAATTCAGGTGACTCTGTTCTGAATGACAATTCAGTCCCTTCCACTGATCATAATGGATCATACTCTTTCTCCTTTGCAATGCTATGGTGTTTGGGATAAAAGCAAGCTCTGAGGGCAGAAATTCCTTCCACTTGAAAAGAGAATTCTTCAAGCAGCACTAAAAGGGAAAGTCACCACAGAAGATCCCACGTCCCTGACCTCGCCTCTCCAATTAAGATTTCTGGATTTGCAGAGCAAACTAAAACACTAATTTACATTTTTTTTCTCAATGAAGAATGAGCTTTTTTGAACCAGAACAAATGAAGCCAGAACATTTATCTTTTTCTCAAGTCTTATTTATACAGGTGTCTAGAAGTTGGACAAGTTCTTTGGTAAATAAAAATTAGTGAATTAAATAGCAGTAACAGTCTTATTCTTTCAGCCAGGGTCATTAGTTTGATTAGGCTGAACATGAACATAGGGAAAAAGCAGATATTTTATCTCTAAGCCACTCAAGCTAGCCCAGTTATTGTTGTAACTTGACATGAACAAACGCAGTAGCATGTCCAAATCCAGTGTTCCCACTTAAAATTGATGTTGAAAAATGGGGAATAGTTCAAAAGAGCTACATGACTCAGTGGATGAATGGTCCATAAAACATGCCTGGTGGTGGGAAACTCAATACACTCAATTCATCTGCCTTATCTGAAAGCTAATCAAAAGGGAAGTCCGCTGAGAGCAAACGATCCCTTAGTGAAGCAGAATGCAGAACAAGATTTCAGGGCTGGAGGTTCAGCATGGCTGCAAAAGATGATTAGCACTGAAGCACCCATCCAAGGACAGGTTTACCTGGTTCAGTTCAGAGCCTGCCAGACATTTCCAGGAGAGCTTTGTGCACACTGGCTCATTTATATGTCTCAGTGCTAGGCCAGGATGCTCCCTCAGGCATTGACATGATGCTGGACTAAGGCTCAGAAACCTGGTTTCTCCAGGCTCTTGCAGTCCTTCTGCCCCCACTGCTGAACCTGGCTGGTCCTCAGGGCTGGGAGCCTCCCTGCTCGGGTCTGCTTTGCACCGTGCAGGTATAGCCTGAAGTTTTCAAGCGAAGATGGAAATTCTTTGAAATGTTACCAATACACAAGTCAGGCTGGGTTTTACACTAAGTAGTTTTCAGTGCAGGTTCAATTTGAAAAACAATCGTTCAAATAAGTTCTTGGTTCAAGCTCAGTCAAGCTCTCTCGTGAATGCAGAGGCTCTGACTCACCAACTTTGCTGGATTTAACTGAGGATTTAACTGGAGGTGATCTAACCTATCTGCAACTGCCAGTGTCTCTGTAGTAGAGGCAGCATGGTGAGGGGTTGCATATGGTCACAGTGAGCCAGAACCCATGGGCTACACAGTGAAGGCCAGTTCTTCCTATTTCTCCCTCTCCCCCAGTCTTGTAATACAGGAAAATCAAGTAGGGCCTGAAATCAGCCTGGGCTGATTTCTGTTTGGTTCCCTTCCAAGGTGGTGAGAACTATTTGGATCCACTATCAAAAATTAATGCAATCTCCAGCTGCTTGGTGGATGTAGGCCTTGTATCTAAACAGGAAGAAAATTTGTTTGCAAACTATTGAAAAACCTAGTTACTTAAGCCAGGAAGCCAAGAGATAGCCCTGCTGAGGGGACAGTGCACTTTCCAACAGACATGGAAGATATGCAAGGTTAACCACAGACTAAATCCTGCGTTTACATCTCAGGGTATATAACTAGACTGAAATCATCCATTCATGTTTGTTTTCATCTAAGCAAAGTCAACAGATTCAAATACTCGTAATTGCTAAAGAGTCAGGGCTGAGTTCTAATCATCCTGAAATCAAATGTGAACCTAGTGGTTGTATGAAATGTCTCTCTCCCAGATGTGCACTTTCCTTGGAAGCAGAACTAAAACCAAACTGCTTCACACACACAACTGTTAATAAGAAAAATTTGTTCAGTTAGGTAAGTGCCTGGGACAAATTATGAGCCACAGAATCATTGAGGTTATCAAGAACCTCTGTAGATCATCGCATCCAATCCCCCTGGTCATGGCCACGTTCAGTTGAGGACTGGGACTCCACAACCTCTCTAGACAACCTGTTCCAGTGTTTGACCACTCTCACAGTTTAAAAAAGGTGGGGATTTTTCTTACACTGAAATGGAATTTTCTGTATTTTGGTTAGTGCCTGTTGCTCTTACTCTTTCACTGGATTCCATTGAGAAGGGTCTGCTTTTGATCAAAGTCAGTAAGGAGACCACCATCTGAAGTATCATCTCGTTTAGAGCAGTACTGGAGTGTTCTGGGGACAGCTGCAACACGGAAGGACCCTGCACTCAAGAGACCTGCCTTTTTGCCTCAGTGAATTGGTGGACGTTCACTCCACCCTCTCTTGCAAAGCACCGTGAGACCTGTCCAATGCCTATTATCTATTATTGTCAAGCAAAGCCTGTGCGAAGAGGTGATGATTTCTGTCAAGCCAGCAGATATAGCTGAGAAAAAAAATCACAAATTTTGAGCCACCAGCCCTTTTACAGGATTGTTCGTTCTCTTTGGAATTGGAAGTGAGTGGAAGATTTTGCCCTTACTATGCATTGCAACTGCTTAACTCATACCTGAGCCATTAACTGTAATACATCTACAGCTTCTTTTCCAACACAAACAGAGCAAAATTGTTTAAGATAATAAAGCATGAAAGATGTATTTAAAACATAATAAAGGCACCAACATGTTATTCATGTAAAAATAATATGTTTTATCAGACTTGCAAGAACTAATTCTGGTTCAGTCCCACGGGCAACCCGAGTTTTCCAGTGAATGCCGGTATATAACATTTTTGTCTCTGGCAGCAGAGTGAGATGTAAAATACTAGAGGGATGGCAGAACTAGTTCAGTTTGATGCTACAAAATGCAAGATGGAAATCAACACAGAACACTGACATAATTTTTGGTGTTATTCAACATTGACTATATTCCTCTGTTCCAGTTACATGGAATTGTATCTTAGATCTGTGTGTTATGCTATAGTCCTATAGTTCTTTGCTCAGGTAAATGGTATTGATTTTAATGGAAATTTTGTCTGAACTTCATCCTGAACCAGAAAGGCTTTAATTCTGAGTATATGCAACCTAATGCAAAATCACCCACAGTCAGGAAGACATCAGGTTATTGTGATACATTTATTGGCATGATAACAGAATTTCCTGTTGATATCAGCACAAATAATCTTCAGATTTGAAGTGCTGGTATTAAGGAGAGTTCAAGCTTAAGAAGAAACATATGTCTCTGAAAGAAGGTGATTCCAGAATCCTATGGTGACTAAGTTTATTCTTTCCTTCTTTAATTTAACGCTCTTTCTTCATACACCTCCTCTGGTCAGTTAGGCGCAAAAATACTGAGTAAGCCATGCTTGTTGTGTAACCCCTCACTAATTCTGGTCGTCAATAAATGGACCTGTCAGCAGAAAACTGTTCAGTCATGTTTGTCATTGCTAACAAACGCATCTCAATACATATCCTAAATGCAATTCCAGTTCAGTTCGGTGAGATGAACTGAGTGTGGCATTGACCCTGGCTCATAGCCTGGAGACACGCTATGTGGATCTCAGAACGTTTTGTCCAGCTCAGAGAAGGAGGAAACATACACATTTCTTCAGACTGCCAGAATATACAGATTTGCAGATCAGGCTAGAAATCTCAGGAGGGCAAACCTGTGTGAATGTGTTTTGGCAGCAGTCTGGAAGAAGTATGGGAAAAGAATGGTCTGCCATGGGGCAGTTCAGCATTTCCACTTCCTGTCTCCAAAATGGCAGAGATGCCCAGAAATGCTAAAATGGAGCAGCTGACCTCAGTTCTCTGAGTTACAAGAGGCTTACAAGGTAAGACTTGCTTGTCTTATTATACACAGGCAAGACACGCCATAGAACTCAAGACATTATATACATAAAAGCTGTTTACAAGGCTGAAGCATAAATGCCTGATCTCCTCAATTGTTCCTCCAGGTCTGAACATCTTAACTTCAGTCAGTCTGGGGCAGAGGTTTGACTGCTGTGGTACAGGCTTCTGACTTGGAACAGAATGTAGCCTAGCTCATAATCATGGTTTGGGATTTCAAGCAGAGGAAGACAAGCTAACAAAATACAGAGAAATTATTACAATAGGCCAAGCAACTGTATCTACTAAAGGAGCCTGGCTCCTGCAGGTTGGTGTTTATTCCCAAGACACTTATCATTTGCAGACTTCACAGCCTTCGATGAGAAGCCTGACCTACACACAGAGAAACATGCCAGGGGCAGCCCCAGGGGTCCGGGAGCTAAGCTACGTAGGAAATAGGAAGGTGAGGAACAGAGCCTGACACCAATGCCTCAAAAGCAATCGCTGCCTGATCCCTTCCATTCGGACTTAGAGGTGGGAGCTGCAGCTGGAGCCCAGACCAGTCTGGTCCTTTTCAGCAAAAAAACATAAGAAAAACCTTGGCTGGAGTCCCATTCCTGCTGCTGGCTTTACTGGTGGCTTAATGCTCTTGCTCTGGGGGACTCAGTTGAAATCCTACTTTGTCTATGTGAAGTAGGAACATGGACCCTGGCTCCCCTCTCCCACTCTAGCTGCATTTTATGTTCTTCATGAGCAGTGTGCCTTGTTATTTTGTGCAACAGCCAGTTTTGTAGGCAGGTTTCAGAGGCACTGACTGAGGCAGGGAAGATGTCTGTCACACAGAGCAAGAACAGGACACCTTGTGAGCTACCCTGAGGACTGACTGATCGTACATACACCCAGTGTGTGACAAACATGCAAGCACCCTGGAGATTTTACTGGGAGAAATACAAAGCAGAGGAAATTTGGCTTCTTCCCAAGTTAGGCAGCAGCCGAACAAGAGGCTAAAGGACCACAATTTCGGGCACAGACAATTAAAGTGGCAGTCTCTGTGAATGTAGCTGCTGGTGCCTAGGAAGAGATTAAATCTGCATATCAGATGTACACTGGAAGAGAGGTGCTTACAGTTCAGAGTAGGATTTAGCAACTGTACATATTCAAAAGATTGCAAATATATTTTTGAATTATATTTTAATTATGCTGGCGATGCTACAGTAGGTATTAATGAAAATGTAGAGCATATGGTTTAGACCAACAATAAAAAAAGCACATCTTGTGAGTGAGGTGGGGTCATAGTCTATCAGTAAAAGTACAAATACGGGTATTCTTGCGAAGCCAGAAGAAGCTTGGATATTTAACACTAAGAAAGAAACTAGTTTGTATTAAAATGTCACTTGGGAAAAAGAGATTTTTAAAAAACATATTTTATACTCTTTCTGTGAACAGATTACAATATAGTGAACATATTAATAGCTTTAAGATAAACTAATCATCAAGTTATTTTTACGTTTTGCACATGATACTAATCGTGCTTGTAGCTTTATGGTGGGGAATACAATGACTTTTTTATTTCCAGAATTCAAGTAATGCTTTTATAAACTTGTCTCATGCTTATTTTTTTATAAAGCTGAGCAGAAAGGTCAAAAAAAGGGTTGTCTTTTATATTATGACAGCCCCCAGTGGGTTAAAGAATAAAAGTGGTTTATAAATAAAAGCCTCTTTCATCTGTCCTTTGATCCCACCCATAACAAAACCTTCTTGCAAACATTTTGCTTGACATAGTCATCTTTCCTTATTTCAAAATATCTGCAAGACAATGTCTTGATCTTTAGTTATGGGTACACTCTGCTGGGAACAGAGAAAGGGTTTTATTGTGCAGGGAGGGAAGAGGCCATGCACTACTTCTGTCCATTATTTTTTGTTCCCTGGCTTTGGGTAAACTGGGCTGGTGATTAGACCCCATACATTTCAGGGCAGGTACGTAGCTGGACCCAGCTGAAATTACCTCCAAAAGCTATGTATGTTAGCCATATCCTTCCTCCCTAATTGAGAATCTGATATGTGTCTGTGCCAAGACCTGTGAAAATAAAAGCTCTTCGGGGCAGCCTGGGTGATTTAGGAAGTTTGTGCCACCAGTTGTCCTTAACAGCCACCCAGGCAGAAGGAACAGGAGGTACATCAGATCCACATCTCTGCCTCCATACACCCCTGCTCTCTTTTTGTTCTGGCCTGAAACATGCGATGGGCTGTTACACCTCATGGAGAATGGCAGCAGGCTGAGAAGGTGACTTACAGACCAATCCTGAACTCCAGCAGGGATGTGGAATGGCTGACTGAACAGAGGTATGTCCCACACTGGGCTTTGCGAGTCCCTGATGCACAGGCAGAGCAGTGCTCCAGGGGTAGAGCCAACAGTCTCAGACTTTCATTTCTGTGGGCTGGGAACAAAAGGGCCTTTGAAATGAGGAGAAAACCCTTTCTTTTAGAACTCTTACTGAGCTTCGTGAAAGAGAAAGAATTTATGTCACACTGAAATAGATGGAAATAGAGGTATTTTTAAAGGACTGCCTTTAATTTTTGTCAATAAATTATTTTTTATATTTAGCATTTGAAATTTTAATCTGCTTGTAGCTTGTTGCTTATAGTCCATCTATGTGGGGTTTGTTTAGTCCCTTTTCTCTTATAAAATCCAAGTTTACAAATGTATCATTAATTTTCATTTATTAAAAACACTTTTCCTGCATATAAGTAATTCCAGCTGATCATTAAAAACATAATTCAAGAAGCAAATAAAATATATTGATTGCATAGAATTTGAATGGCAAGAAATAGGGTCTTGGTTATTTTATTAAAGGACAAGCACTATCTTATTAAATCTAAATTGGATATGCACTGAGGAACACTAACACAAACCATTCTGAAGACAAAAATTAAATACACATTGGTGCATAATAAAGACCTCATGTACGATAGAGGTGGTTTACAAAAGGATCTTTCAACTTTTGAACAGACCAACATGTAAGTATTTTGCCATCTGAGTTCATGGTAAGGTCCCTAGCATAAAGTATATTGCTTAAAAGAGCTTGAACCTTTTTTCTGTTTGGATCATATGTTTGTGTAGCTCCATTAACTTACAGGCTACTGCTTCCAATTAATAGCTATTCAAAACAAGATTTGGGCTGGAAAAGCTGAAATGATTCAGCTAAAAAGTAATAGAGTAGACATGAGCCATCAAACATTGATCACAAAAAATGCAACTCAGTTCAATTAAATGCCTACGTACAGCATAATGCCACTCATCTGGACACCCCTTTCCTCCCCTCCCCAGGCAGCGTTTGGTTGCTGTCATGAGTCAGAGCAGCTGAAGATGGTTGTGGTCGGCATCATGGACCAGAGTTCACCCTCTTGACCCTGCTGGTGTTTGACTGCAACCTGCGTTTCCAATCCACAGAAAAGTCTTCCTCCTCTTACATTTGCTTTTGGTCCAACAACATAATAGGCTGATTGGAAACAGCCCAGGCCTATTCCAGCTGTTTCTTCTGACACTCTTACACCAATAAGAAGACTCTCTAATCCTGTCCCTCACCAAAATCCTGAGCAAAGCTGCAATGCCCACATATTTGTTGCAAGTTCCTTTGTTTTGAGAAGGGACAGTTGCTTGGGCTTTCAGCGTAACTCTGGCGTTGCTTCACTTACCTGGTTCCAGAAAAAAACCAACTATATTTAGTTATTCTTTAATGAAGGGAGGTTATTAGATTACTGATCTGAGCACAAGTACCTCATCCCACAGCAGCAGTGGGTTTCTCCAAGATATATTGGAATACCAAAAAGGAATTTCCTGTATTTACTTGGAATAAACTATTTTCTGCAACAAGTCTGAAGAATACGAACACTGTTTAGAGCGAGAAGTTGAAGGCACATAGACACAACAAAGCTGATTTTTTTGTCCAGAAGAGAAGTTAATGACTTCCAGTTGTTTGGTGTTTCACAACCAGCTCCCTTAAAACTCTGAGCTGGAGGTTCAGTCTTTCTGATGCTGGGGATTAAATAGATGCCAACATCCGGGCACTTGTGTGGTCTAGTGGGAAGATCAGTTAAAATTCTCCTAGCATCCTGTTGACTGTGGGGATGTAGATACTTCACTAGAAAGTTAAGTAACTGCATTTGGCGTATAGGTGGGAGGATCGAGGGCTGTGTGCCCAGGTCCTACTGGTTTGTCATGGAGATGATAATGTGCAGTGGTGAGGGCTGCTATGGCACAGAAAAAAAACGGGAGATGGTGGCAAGCTCTTCACAGCTCAGCAAACGCACTCAGTTACTACTTTGGCAACTTTATTTTGCTGGCAAGGAAACTGAGGAGACAGGTGAGCAGAAGAGGGTTATTGCTGTGGTAGAACTTCGATATAGTAGACCTTTGCCATAGCACATTTTGACATCATTTGGAAGGTGAGACAAGGGACAGTGTGTTTCCCCCGGCTCCTTTGCCACAGTGCCAAATCTGATTCATGGTCTGGAAACTGGATGATACTGCATAATGTACTGGAAAATTCCCTAATTCTGATTGATAGCCTAGATTTTCAAAGACATTTAGAGAATAATTTTTTGTAGTATCTTCTTTCTTTAGGTGTATGAGAAAAAAAAAATTATTACCCAAAATAAGCCAAATCACGATGATTTCAAGCTGGAAAGCATACTGTGAAATCAGTGAGAGCTTTTCCCAAGTTAAGGCTCAGAGGATTTTGCCTCAAAATACCAAAAGGTGGAGTGTAAAGTAACAAACCTTCCAAAATGCCCATTGCCTGACTAAGCAGAACAATAAGCAAATTGTCTCCACCATTTCTCTACCTTCAGAGTTAATTTAAAGAGACCAGCTAGTTAATGATTTATAAGAGTTCCAGTAGCTTGTTGATACTTGCATACAGTTGACTTTTCTGTCCAAAAAACCCCCCACAAATCATTTGGTAATCAATGACCAACAAAAGCTCAGGTTAAAGAAGAATATGCTGAAATGAGCAGCACTGAGGAAATGAAGTAATTTCGTTGCTGCTGGCCTTCACACCATAGCTGAACAACATGCCAAACACAGATGGCACTCTATAACAAATGTGAATCCCCAAAGACTGTACTTTGAGATGTCTTGGATTGCTTGCCTGAATTGGAGGCGCTGAACTGGAGGTCTTTCCAGAAGGTATTCTACCAGCAATTGCAGAGCATAAGTTTAGCTACTGAGGTTAAAACTGATAAAAATTTCTAGGACTTTGCCTAAAAAGGCTTATTATTAATACAGAGCTCTTCTGCTATTAGCTAACACAAACCCTTCCTACGATGTTCTGATCTCATAGAACAAGCATTTTCCAATATGAAGAACAGTTTTTCAACTAAAAGAAAACAGCTTTTCAAATTTTGTTTGTATTTTGCTATATTGGGAGTACAGTTCAGTCCAGAACTTACTGTGCTCAGAAGAGAAAAACAGAGACACAAGAGATCAGGTCTGCATGTAAGTAAATTTATTTCTATTTGAATTTCATGAAACCACTACTATCAAAAAGGTAACCACTACTATGAACATTATTTGAGTTCTAAGATGGGTTTATGCTAGGATGAGGTAGCTACACAGTGAAACTGTGTAGTTAAACTTACCTAGCAGTTATTTCCTTGAAACCTTCCCAGCAGAACTGGTTAAACAGATTACTGTTATGCCAAGGCCAGTGTCAGTGTACTGAAATCTCATTTTAAATGAAGTATCCCTCTGTCAGGCCTCACATGAACAACGAATGAAGCACAGTCCCAGAAGCTAAGATAAAGAAGCCCTGGGAAGAAGATGGAGCCAGTAGAAGACCCACCAGAGTTCAAGGTGCAGACTCACAGAAGGCTATTTCAAGCCATGGGCTCTTCATTCTAGGTGTTCAGTCACTCCATTATCTTAACAAAGCTTAACAAATCAGCACACCACAGCTAGGCTGTGGTAACCAGCAGCTCCTGGGAAGTACACAGAAAAGCATAGAAATCTCCAGTTCAGTGCGTGCATCTGCAGGTGACGGGTGGCAGCTGAGAGGAAGCCAGCTGGCCAGTAACTGTTGGTGATAACTGTGGTGGCCAGGGCACATGATGTTTTCAATATTGTTGGTTTCAGGCAGGAAAAGACAAACTACAGAATTGTAGTCCAGAAATCTCAGAAACAGAAGTAGAGGAACACATTGTTTTTAAACAGAAGCACAAAAATTGCTTGAGGTCAAAAAAGTACAAAAGAGTTTGAGGTCACAGAGCTAACCTCACAAATCTAGGTATGCATCCCTTGATGCAGGGCTAGATTTCCCTAGATTTCAGGGCTGCATCCCTGAAAAGAAAGTAGATGGCCATCAGGAACAGGACTGACAGTTCCAATCAAAGTTCCCAGGAGATCCAAAAGCTTTTGATAGCACAATAGAAGACCACGATCACATTTAATGGGCAGTTTTAGAAAGATTTGGTGCTGTGAAGCTAAAACTAAACCAACGCAGATGATAAGAAGGTGTCAAGCAAAGGGCATGAATGGGAAAGAAGTAAACCCAGCAAAGATCATAATAATGCTATGGACATCACCACATAATTGCTTTAGCAAAGAAAGAAGGGGTGCAATGATTTCTTGGAACTGTGCTTTACGTAGACAAATTTATAACCAATTTAGTCTGAACCAGCAGCCTTAGAACATGACTGCTTCAAAACATTCAAAGAACATGAGATGCAAACCTTAAGAGAGTGCTTGAGAAACTGAAGGATTTAATTAAAGAGGCCCCAGTCCTGAAATACTATGACAATAAGCACAAAAGTAGCTTGTTCATGGATGCATCCCAGGAGAGCATTGGCACAATACTCTTTCAATAACACAGTTGAAGCTGGAGACAAGTGGCTAATGCATCACGGCCACTAACAAAAACTGAACGTAAATATGCTGAAAGAGTGAAGGAGCCTTTGGCCTTCAGCCATGGCTGTAAAAAAAATCCTTTTATTTATGGGACACCACTGTTAGCTGAAACTGTCCATAAACCAACCACTGCTATTGCCAAGATAGGCCTGATAAATACCTCCTGGAGAATACAGAGATTGTTTTTTCAGCTACAAATGTATATTTTACAAATTGAGTAAGGCGGGGTGAGATTTGGTAGTTGCAGGCAAACTTCTGATCATTTTACAAAACTTCCCAACGTTGATCATGGATGTACCAAACCTCCTAAGAAGAAAAAAAGAAAACCCTGTCCACCTGCAGGCAAAATGTGGACTCTGATTGCCAGTATCACTAATGAGTTTGAGATAATGGGAAAGGTAATTCAGGCTTTGGCGCAAAGCTGCCAGCGCCATTGTAGCCCCTTATTGTACCTTGGCAGTGAGGCCTGAATGGTACATGTGGATTCATAACAAAGCTTGAATAGAGAATCCTGAATGTATTAAAAAGAGGTCATGAAAGTCACTAAGTGATGAGATTTTTAGGAGGAAGACCAGAGTCTGTTGAGAAATCAACAGTGACATTAAAGCAGTCCAATATTATTTTAAAACTTTGCTTATGCCAGCAATACAGGACAACTGCCTCCAAAAGAACCCATGAAGATGGGAAAAGAAAAGGAAGTATGTATAAATATTTTTGTAACTTTTATTTATTACATTAATAATAATTAAAATGTATCATTATTATTGTTGTTGTTGTTTCTATTGTTACTTTTATTTCCCCAGCGTGGCCTTAGTATAAGTTACTGCAGCCAAACAGACAGCCACATATACTCCATGTTCATTTTAACTAAACATGACATACTGAGCATGGTAACATCTGACTACAGGCCACAATGCAGTGAGTATCACTGAAAGCAATTTGCATGAAAATACAGATTTAGGTTTATCACCCCTATTCCCTGGTACTTTCAAACCTTCAAGCTAATGGAAAAGTATCAGAAGAACTTTTTTTTACAGTGCTTTCTGTAAAATAAAAGACTATGCGAGTGAGACTGATCCGCATTTAGTGCCAGTGTAGTTAGCTGTGCAGACCTCGTCTTTCGCAAGGGCAAGCTGGAGTAAGCCATCTAGCAGAGAGGCTCTTGCTGCACTCGGCTGATGGTTCATGCTCAGGGCAGTGGCTAACAGAGCTCCAAACTCCTTGTTCATCAGTGATCCCTGAATGCTTACCATGTAGACAATTTCTGTACCATTATGGACGCATGCACATTGCCAGTGTGATTGCCAAACAACAAATATAAGCATGCTACAGAATATAGAAGAATATTTTATGACAGTTTTATCTGCATCTAAAAAGGAGTATTAGCTGAGACTGAAAAATTGTTTAAAAACTTGCTGACATCAGGAGCCATGCCCAATGAAGACAGTCCTTTAAGGTATACTTTTTGAAGATGTCAGTTAATTCCTTGTTAGCAAACCTAATGATTTTTACCATTGCTGTTCCTGAAGTCCCGTCATTACTCAAACATCTGTTTTCTTATTTAAAATGGACTTTTAACCCTCACTGTAGAAAAACTTGAAAACATTAGGCCCAACAGGAAATGCAAGGAACACCAGGTGCACCATCTTTTTAACCCCTTGGGGGTTGGCAAGGGCTCTTTGTTCTTTGTTCTTTGTCTTTTTCTTTCTTAAATTACAGAACTGGCATTTCAGACTTCTAAATTAACAGAAATGAGGAGCAAATTCCCTCTGACCATCAGTGGGAACACCACAGTGTTCATTTAAAGCCTGATTCCCCCTCCTGTTGTGGAGGGAAAAGTGCACAGCAACTTCAGTGGCTGTACAAGGAGACCTTGGTGCAGGCTTAGGGCTGGGTCGGTGGGTGGTGAAGCACACCCTTTTCCCACTCAGTGGGTGTCTGGGGCTGTACCAGAAGCTATCAGCATGTCATTTTCCATGATAAGGATGCCATCAGACACAGAAGGAGCTCTTGAAAAAAAACTGCCTGTTGAATGAACAGTGGGTGAATACGTCCTCAGAGAGAGCTGGATGCTCCCCCTCCCTTGTTCTGTTTTATGAGTGTGAGGGAAAGCAAGTATTGAAGATATGAAATCAGTTATTTGTTGTGTTATCAGGAAGCTGTAAAATGTTTAGGCAAGATTTATTTCATGATGAAAGCTAAGCTTAAAGGATATTTTATTTTTGGAAGGGCCTAATGGTTTGAGCCTACAGGAGATAAAACAGACTCCATTTGTTGCATTTCCTTTCTCTGGAGTATTAGTATTCCCTCCACATTGATCAGGATATTTCTTCTTTAATATGCCTTTTTTCCTAAAGGTTTTTTTAGAGGTAACAAATTTTAAAAAAACACAATGTACATTCATTACACTAAATGATAAACATACAAAATTTTTTTCTGTTATGCAGCTCATCTGGAGAGAGTAGTTTCTGAATTTTCTTCTAGAAAGGAATGTGGAGAATGGCAGTACCATCCTTACCTTCCCTGCCATTCTGCACTTGGTTTACTCACAGATAGAGATTTTGATGTAAAATAAGATTGGGTATTGCTGTCATTCATTAACACATGAATGTCTGAGACTAGGACACAAAAATCATTGCAAAATGGAACAAGGTTTGTACAAATCTCACAGATCTCCCCAGTCTCATATTAATAGTGGAGGAAAATGGGCTTCAGGCCATCCACAGGAAATGACAATAAAATAAAAGTTGAGAGCTCTTGTAGATCAGAGGTAAGCAGGAGGCTTGAGACTGCTTCAGCCCTGAACAGAGAGGAATGCCAATCTGCATTGCTGTACATCAGTAAGCAAATTGTGTGTACACGCACCTCAAATCCTTCACATCACGGCTGTAAGGAAATAGGAAAATATTAAAAGGAGATGAAGCTTTGTTTGCCTTTACTGTGGGCCAAATTTGTCTCTGGTGCAACTTGAGAACACTGTGGAGTTTTGCTTCATTGTTACTGTTAACACATAAAATTCAGGAAATATTTTCATTTGGGATTTCCTTGGGAAGAATTTATCTGCTGGCAACAATTCAAAAGTTGAGGAAGATTTATACACTAGAGTCCCATTTTGTATTCCTTGGGTAGAATCCCAAATTCCTTCCACTTTCACCTCCAAGGATTCATTAGCATTTATCAGGTAAATAATCTGCAAAAGGCAGATTACACCCCTATAAATCCATTGTAATTACACTGATTTCAAAAGTGTTACTAAAGATTTATGCCCATGTAACTGAGCTCACAGTTGGTAAGCTTTCTAAGGAAGATAAATATTTCCTCAAGAGAAAACAGCCCTTACCATGTGCTATTTTTTTCTGTTCTACATGTCCTCACCTTCCATCATAATGAAGTATTTTATATAAATACAACATGAGGTAATGACACTAACTGAGAAGGAAAATAAAATCACACTAGAACCTGAAGTCTTCCCACCTGCTTTTTATTAACAGAGACCACCATCTTCATGTTATTTAGCATCATATTCTTATTTAATGCAGCTCATCTATTCCCTTGTCTGCTTGACGAAAACCTTTCTTCTCAATGCATTTTAATACCATGCATAAATTCCAACTGACATCTTCACAGACTTCTCAAACTAAATTCTCTTACAGAAAGTGCATTCATCGGCTATTTTCTGTTGCGTGTCCAGACACTAATGCACCATTCTGTGCCAATGAACCATTTTGTAGTGTCAGCTCAGGCTTCACTGAAGCTAGGCTGAAGCCTGTGATGTACTGTGGATACTGCTTTGGAGAAGCTCACAGGAGTCCCAGTTAGAGACCCTGGATCCCTCTATGCCACTGCTCTATGGACAACATCAAATCCATTATTTCTTGCATGAAACATAGGCATTTAATGCATTGTAACAATATGAATACTCTAATGGAGATGACAAATGACAAAACACATTTATTTACTCATTGATACAGAAGATCTAGCAATCCTAAGCATCTGCATAATCAGTCTCAGAAATTTCTTGAAGTATATTATTAAGTTACCTCTTCTAAGACTATGTTTAAAAAAAGCAAAGAATTAATGGTATCAGTATGTTTATTCAAGAGAATAAACATTGTGACTTCTGTGGGAGGAAGTGGAATCATGTAGGCCCTGATTTGTAATAATTCAGGTTATTTATTCACATAATGGAGGCATGTATAGAAGCTGTGCTCCAGACGAAGAACACTGAGGAATGGAAAGTCTGCAACACCATAGGAAGCATGAGTGGATGTTCTGTAGGAACCCCATTAATGGGGATCAAGCCATGAACCTCAGATCAGCAGCCTCACTTAAAGTGTCAAAATACTTGTAAGTGAAGAAAAACCCCTACGTCATCTAAGGGAAAAGAAAACGGTTGGAGGAGAAGGATAACAGAAAGAAAAGCACATGATCAGGTACACGAAACTTCTGCACAACCAGATGGTTCCAGATCATTATTATGTAGATACATATATTTCTTTTACTTCTTCTCAGGTTTCAGTTGAAGTTTCATTAGTCTGTAATTATCTCATATATGTTACAGTTTAAAAAAAAACACCTTACTTCTTATTTCAACAAAGTAGATGGGGAAAAAAAAGTGTTACAACAATGGTTCCACCTTTGACAAGTCTCCCTGCTGGAAAAGACAGATTTCAAGACAATGAGTGGAGGGCATTGCATGTCCTTATTATTCTGACCAGTCAAGGAGAGATCTGATTACAGCCCATATCACTGATGGATCTTAGGGGCAACTGCCACCTAGGGGAGTAAGTGCAGACAGTCCCCTAAGGATTAGAAGTGGCATGAACAATGGTCTTACACAAGGTGCTTGTTGCCCAAAGCAACCTCTAGCCCTTCCCTTCTCAAGGCAGCAGGTTTACTGGTTATCACAGAACCATAGAATCACCTAGTTTGGAAAAGACCTTTAAGATCATCAAGTCCAACCACTAACCTAACGCTGCCAAGTCCCCCACTAAACCATGTCCCTAAGTGCTTCATCTACATCTGAGTCACCTCCAGAGATGGTGACTCAGCCACTCCCCTGGGCAGCCTCTTCCAATGTTTGACCACCCTTTCAGTGAATGAAGTTTTCCTAATATCCAACCCAAACCTTCCCTGGCACAAAGTAAGGCTGTTTCCTGTTGTTCTACCATTTGTTATTTTAGAAAAGAGACTGACCCCCACCTGCCTACAACCTCCTTTCAGGCAGTTGTGGAGAGCAATAAGGTCCCTCCTGAGCCTTCTCCTCTCCAGGCTAAACCCCAGTTCCCTCAGCTGCTCCTCGCAAGCCTTGTGCTCCAGACCCTTCCCCAGCCCCGTGGCCCTTCCCTGGACACGCTGCAGCTCCTCTACGTCCCTCCTGCAGTGAGGGGCCCAAACCTGAACACAGGGTTCGAGGTGCAGCCTCACCAGTGCCCAGTGCAGGGGGACAGTCCCTTCCCTTGCCCTGCTGGCCACACTGCTTCTGACACAAGCCAGGGTGCTGCTGGCCTCCTTGGCCACCTGGGCACACTGCTGGCTCATGCCCAGCCGGCTGCCGACCAGCACCCCCAGGCCCTTTCCCACCAGGCCCTTTCCAGCCGCTCTGCCCCAGCCTGTAGCACTGTGTGGGGCTGGTGTGACCCAGGTGCAGGACCCGGCACGGAGCCTTCTTGAACCTCATCCAGCTGGCCTCGGCCCATCGGTCCGGCATGTCCAGACCCCTCTGCAGAGCCTCCTGCCCTCCCGCAGATCAATGCCCCCCCAGAACTGGTGTCATCTGGAAACTTACTGAGGGTGTTCTCAATCCCCTCATCCAGATCATTGTTAAAATAGGAAGCAGAACTGGCCCCAATACTGAGTCCTGGGGAACACCACTTGTTACTGGCCTCCAGCTGGATGTAACTCCATTTTCTACCACTCTTCGTGTTCAGCTGTCCAGCCAGCTTCTAACCCGGTGTAGAGTACACCTGTCCAAGCCCTGTGAGCAGCCACTATATCCATGAGAATGTTGTGGGAAACAGTGTCAAAAAATCATCTGCTCTAGGTTCTGCTCTACAGCACAGGGATGGGTTTGTGTGAATGTTCTCTTCTCTCAGTCAACCTACTGTACACCCAGCCTCAACATATTTCTTCTTTCATCCTTACCATGTAATAATTTTCCATCTTCTCTTCCAAACCTAAATGTAATCTCTTATTTACTAGAAAGAAATGAAAACACTGGGCTCCCAGTGCTTTTTCATGCCTCCAGATGTCCTCCCATTTGCACTGCAGGGCAATATGGCAAGAAGGCTAAGTGTGACTGATTGTGCTCCTCTTTTCACACAGACCTCATTTCTCAATACCAGCTTGGTTCCCACAGGAAGATCTGTGAAACAAACTTTCTGAAAGGCTTTTCAGGTTCTTGCTAGCTCATCTTTAAAACTACTCAGTCTGTTTTTAAAACACTGGATTCACATCCCAGACACTTCCCTTTTTGAACTTGCAGATGTTAATAAGTAGACCCAGGATGCTGTTATTATCTTGGGGTTTGCTACAGAAACTCTTTTCTGTGCAGGTGTCCCAGAGGACCAGCTGACCCAGTATGACAAAGAAGGAGCTTTGTGCTTTGGCTGCCATTCCTACCTAGAAGCTCATACAAGTGAAATTATTCTTCAAAGTTATTAACAGATATTCAGTTACAGGATCATGGTCTAGATGAAGTATAAGACCTATTTCAGTAGCAAAATTTATGGTCATGAACCTGCATGCACCTGCACAATAACAAGACATACTGGTTTTAGGCTGATGCCAGCTCTGGTTTGGGAACGCTATTCAATCCGTGCAATGCCATAATTTTTGGATTTGCTTCATAGCACTTTCTAATTACCTACCCTCTTTTTTTCTCCAATTGCTTATAATGCACCTGTCTCTGACATAGTGAGGGACATTTGGGCTGTGCAATGTACTGACTATAGCATGAGTCTGCTGTGCTGTGGTGACTATACCACAGGAACTGCTAAAACACCTCAAAAATTTATGATGTAAATGCAAGGGAATAAAGCATAGATGCAACCAACAATAGCACATTTAGGGCATGGAGCTCTTTACTGCTGCTGCTGTTAACAATAGCTGTCCACACTTCTGTAGCCTGCCTGTCCCATGGTTCTGAAAGCTTAACATAGTACATACGTAAAGTGCCATGAAAATGCAGGTGACTGCCCCACTGGTAGTACCCAAACAACAAAATAAAAGAGGGAGTAGGAAAACTAATCTAAAATGCTAAAGACTATCAAAAGGCAAACAGTGTTCTCAGGTCTTTCTGATCAGGCCTTGATTTCAGCAGATGTGATGCTGGCTCTGGGCACCCCCTGACAGACTAGCATGGCGATTCCTAGGAGAGGTTTAAAAGAGTGTGAGGCAGCCGAGGCTATGCTGATGCAGCATCTCACAGCTCCAGCTTTCATCTCCAAGTCTGCAATTCTTTAGTTAAAAGCTGTCTTTTGTCTCCTATTGAAACCAGATTGTGTCATTCCTGGCTTATTTTGCATTCCCTCCCTGAGTGCTCATGATTTTGTTTAAGATATTCACACTTTCCAGGGACTCTTTGATGAAGTTGCACTGACACACTAAATAATCATGAAAATATTCCAAGACAACAGTACGTTTTCTGTATTCACGTAAGTTTGTTGGTGATTTTATTGCTGGTAAATGCACAAGATAAAGCTTCCTGTAGGAACTAAAGGCACTGGTTGGGTACTTAATTTAGGTCCCTAGTAATGAAACAAGGCAAACAACAACCTTTTTGAAGTTTCACCCTCTGGCAAGGCTTACACAGTCTGGTTTTGCCTCGTTCAAAAGGTTTAATGAGACATGGGTCTTGTGTGTCTGTGTGTTTATGGAAAGAGAAAGAGAGAAGGGCTGTCAAAAGCTGGGAAGCATGAGAGTGTGAGAACCAGAACAGAGTTTGTGGGCTGACCTCAGGTATCTATCACCTACCTCGGTCTCCACATGGGAAATGGGCAGTGCCGGAAAGCAGCAAATATGCGGAAAGGTTTATGCATCTCCAAGCTTGTCTCTTTTCTGTGACAAGAAAGCACTACCCCTCGTAACTAACTTTGTCCTGCTTGGAAGTGTTTTATTATTTTGATCCAGCCCTGAAAGAGTCTGTACAGAGAAAACCGTCCTGATTTTCAGCAGTGGCTGGGGCACTGGCCCCGCTGGTCCTGACACACCTGACCTGCAAGTGCTGAAGGGGCACACAGCTTGCAGAAGCAGTGTCTGGGGTCAGCAGGGCTCTGCAGTGGAGGGGCTTTGTTTTGGCAGAGAAACTCATGGGAAAAGAAGCTGGTAGCTGCAAGGGCAAGCTGGGGTGCCCATAAAAAACTCTATATCCCAGAAAAACTAGATGAATTAAAGAACTATGAGAGCTTCAGTCTGTTGACGTTGAAGTTATCCATATATGGAATGAGTTTAAGGAGTATATTATAACCCTAATTAGTAATATCTTGCCTCAGACTTTGCTCAGCCATCTACCCAGTTCCCTCTTTATCACTTTTCCCGTTTTAGATAGGTTTTTCCAATTCCTGTTCCACTGGATAGTCAAATAACAGCAAGTACCTCTAAAAGCAAAGAACAGTGACTCAACAGGGCCATTACTGAGTAACCACATTTCTCCTGATACTGATAAACTTCTTTAGTTGTGGTGTTCCAGACGACCACATACTTAGCCAATGCCTAATGTTGCCTCTGCCAATAAAAAATCTGTTCCTCTGGATTTGCAGACATTTCTACCTTGCTATTGAATAGCTTACATAAACTTTTTTCTACCACTTCCAAGCAGCCAACTGAAGTGCGTTAAAAAATTATTTTCCTTCCAAGTCATTAATACGAGGTTACCTTTGGTTTCACTAAGTTGTTCTAACAAAAGCTGCAAATCCTATGCTACGAATACTAAGAAGATATTTCCAAAGTCCTGTAAAAGTGACTCATCTCAGCGATGCCAGCTCAGAATAGAAATTCATGATCTCAAGACAGATGTAGTGGAAGACTGCAGATACTACTTCTCTAAACTTGATGTTATAGCTCCAACTGAAGCAGCAAGGAAACTTGGATACTTACTTTGCATAACTCATTACCAGGAATCTTATGATTTCCAGAGCTGGACAAGTAACTAATCATGTGGTTTAAAAAGTGTCTTTTAATCACAGCCTTCTAGAATTTAGTCACTGCTTGAAAATACTTTCAGAACTATTCTGTAAGGCAAATCTCATCCTACGGGCTGTAAGCAAGCCATTAGATACGAACACTGAATAAATTCAGGACTCAGTTTCCTAAGCCATGTTGTTTGTTTCTGTGCTCTGACTGGATAAACAGAACTTTTCCAATGAGCTTTCTGCTGCAGATGCTCATAATCCTGAACTGGATTTCTACTTTGTACCTTAAGTCTACAATGCTTGTTTAAATTTTGCTGTTCTGGCAAATAGTTTTGAAACGACTTCTATTGGTTACAAGAAGCACTGCAAATAGAAACAAAAGAGATCTAAAACCATTTTGAGCAACTGAAAAAATGTGAATAATTCCTCTCAGATACTCTTCACAGCATGTTTTCCTGTTATTGTTTCATTGAAAAGTAAGGGAAACTCTGAGATAAATAGGCCCCTTTAGATGTACTGAATAGTTTGATTTTATCTTAAAATTTCTTCCAAGATGATATATTGGGGAGCTTACAAAAGTTGCAATAATTAGCACAATAATTTCCAAAATTTATTTTCTGTAAATCTACTGAGATTGTCATCACTTGGCAAAACACTTGCTAAAAAGGTGTCACATTCTACATTCTTCACAGTGATGTAGTAAATACTGAAAATAACATATATTTTAAAAGAATAATGAGGATTTCCAGCTTTGCTTGAGATTGAGAGCTGCTAGTGCACAAATCAGAATATTTATTTGGAAACATCCTCAAATTCTTCCTCTGGTATTTTGATCCCTACCATACAGAAAGTATATTTTCTTTATGATACTAAGGCCTGATACCTCCTTACCCCCAACTAGATTCTTTTTCACATTGTCTTGCTTACAAATATACAGTGGAGTACCCCTAGCCAGCTTGACTCCAAAATTCCAGCAAGTCCGCTCTGTCTATTAAGAGCTCCAGTTTCTGTTCAGGCGATTTCCTTCATTTATTTTACTGCTGGCATCACGGTTTGTTCACTTTCCTCAGATCCAAGGAGCTCCTGGTCTACACTTACTTTAAACATATTCTTCTTACCAGGGATCAGACAGCGGGAGCTTCTGCTGAGGCGCATCTACCCCTCCCTACCCCAGGGTCTCATTTTGAAAATGATTATTTGAACTCCATGATAAGGAGAGGCTGCACACACTCACCACTCCAGGGAAGATCTTCCAACCACAATACATGACCAGTCAACTTGGAAATGTCCAACCTAATGTAGAAGTGGATCAGGAGGAAAAATAGTTTTGGAGGGCAATGTTTTTCCTCCACTTTAGCGTAGTGAGAAATCTCTATGCTACTAGCACATGACGACCTCACACCCAATATATTGCATAATTCTTTACCTATGGGCACAAAAATGCCACATCCTACAGATGTTTCTACAGAGGCAGGTACCTCACAGCTGAATACACATGCTGTGAAATGCTATTTCACGCACATGAGCTTTAAGTTCCTGCTCACCCCCACTCTCCTTTACCACTCTTGCATTCTGCCAGGACAGGGCAGCACAAATCTCATTTCCCTTTCTCCTCCCTGACAGTGTCCTGTAAGCAACATACATTGTCCTGTCATTTCCACATAGCAGCAGAAGTGCAGAAAGATGGATCAGTGTGCAGGCCTTCAAAAAACCATGCCGTTCTTTCCCACAATTGATTTCCTATGTCTATAACTTGCACAAAGCAGCATAGAAAAATATATATACACATATTTCTATAAAATAGGAGATCACAAGCTGATCCTTTACCTGGGGAGGTGGTTAACTGAGGTATTTCGTAACAGAGATGACCCAAGCAGCCATAACATGCAGCAGCAGATCTCTCTTTGAAGCATTTCAGCAGACTCAGATCTGATCAACGCTTAAGTGTAATTTAAACTATTTTAACTGATTTGTCATTTTAACTGTTAGGAGGAGACCCTCAATCAGCTGCTTCAGAGCTAATCTAAAGGCACGTTTCATTTGCAGATTTCCTGCCCCGTTTATAGTGAGACGTATTATACATTATCTAAAAATAACTTGCACCATAGCCCTCAATTTCGCAGCTGTCCCACAGGAAAACAGAGCCAGAGTAACAAGCTTTTGCCTCAAGCAAAAAAAGATAATTGTGAGAAAGACTGTAAGAGCTGACAGTGTCTCTTTCTAATAATTGGGCAAAGTGGGAAAAAGCTGCAGGCAAAATGCCCTGCTAGTTCCATTAGATGAGCTAATAGAAAATGTCAGCAGCTTTCATGGTAAAGGGGTTACGTTTCGTTTCATTAGGTCTTTACTGAAGCTGGTAGAGTAGAAAATATTCTTCATCCAACACAGTAGAATCTGGTGCTCTGTATCTCACTGGTGGATCTGTCAAATGGAAAGGAAAAAACAAACACAACCTTAATACACTCCTTATTCATTTTCATAGATTTAGAGGATTTCAGGCCAGGAAATACATGATTATCCTGCTTGATTTGTGTAACAGAGTCCCAAGGATATTTACTTGTAATTCCTCTCTCAAGTCTGTATCTGTGGATGAAATACAGTGTAATTTCTGAAATACCACACATTCTTCAATTAGTGGCTTTGAAGTTGCTGAGAATCCCTCCCGTCCCCCCCGATTAACAGGGCCAGCAGTCAACCATTCTCACAGGTATCTCTGTGAATTTATCCAGTAGCAGCCACCTGCCATTGAATCTTATTATGTCTTTGTCTACTAGATTAAAGACCTCTCTCTCCCCTATCAGAAAGTTGTTTTCCTATGTAGGTATGCATCAATGGTAATGTCACCTCTTAATCTTTTCCCTCTGCTTAACAATCTTAAGTAGACCTGCCTATGGTTTCCACTGTAAGGCAGCACTGCCAGACCTCTGGGCATCTGGTTGATCTTTTGTGGTCCCTTCCTAAACTTCCAGTGCTGTCCTGAAATGCTGCCATTAGATTGGACACAGCCTTCTGTTCCATAGAGAAGTAATGCCATCCCCATGGTCCTACTCAGTACTCCCATGCTTAGATACACCCCTGTTCTTACAAATCACCAGGGAGGAACTGACACTGGCTCCAGTACAAGCCCAGATAAAGAGAGGGTGTTTTCTGCCCTGTGCCCAGTGGGCAGGGACCCAGGCCTCAACTGCTCCATCTCTTTGCCTCACTCGATGAACAGTAGCACTGAACCTGAACAAGCACCAGTTTGTCCCGGATGTCCACATGTAATTTTGCAAATTTACATCTAATTTACATTTACTAAATTTGTGCTCTGCACATCAGTATACTAAAGTTCATTGAAAAAAATTGTATTAAAGCAAAAAAACCTCAGGTCCTAATCTCTGCAAACATAAGAGCAAACAAAATCCCCAGTCCTACATACTTCTCCTCTCGGGAATACTCTCATCACTTCCCATAGCGTATGTTAAGGCCCATGGAGATCTGCCCATGAAGAGCATTTGTAGAACAGCTCTATCTGGTAGTTGCACCATTAAAATAAATAAAACTTTTGACATAGGTGGAATTATCCACATGCATAATTGTTTACAGTATTGAAGTTCACAGTGCTTACCCTAGGCAAGTATAGAAAAGTACAGGAAAAGCCTTGACAATTTTTCTAGTATGCAAAACCCCCTTTTTTATCAGTAGAATTGTTGTTGCAAAGGTCTGCCTATGCAAAGCCAATTATGGGATTGAAACAGAAGCCAACAAACTAAATCAGAATATGAAGAGAGGTAGTCCTCCTTTTCCAGTGCAGGGGCATGTTTGTGAGAGAAGATGGACCGGTGCTGGGAGACAGAGGGCTGTGAAGGGGCATCGGCACCAAGACACCATCTGGGCAGGAGTGCAAAGCATACTGAAATATAAAAAAAAAGCAACAGAGAGTTTTGCCATTGACCTCAGCGAGCTTCAGTCCAGATCCTGAATTACATCTTTGATTTATTTCAACCTGAAAAAGTGATACCATTCTCTGGAAGACTGACACAATACAGTAGGATATGAAATTCAAGACAGTGCTACGGGATTTTTTGCAGATTCTCCCAAGTGTCTTTCAGCACTTGAAAAATGTTTTCTTCTGTAGAGGAGCCCCTGAAGTCCCATGTCATTTTTGCCATGGGAGAGCGATCACAGTGTGCTTCACTCAGGGGCCTTGGGGAGCACTGGAGCGCATCGATGCAGCCGAACCCCAGCGGTTGCACTTACACAGCTGGGGATGCATTTGGAAGGACTCGATAGAGTGATGCTGTATGGAAATAGTTGTCATTTCAAAAGCATATGCTTCCATTATAAGTGAAGATGCGTGTAGGGAGTCTGCCACAAAAGTCATAGAGGCCATTTAGTATGGGATCAACATGCCATCCCATACACAGCATCTTTTGAATCACGGATGACTCTTCTCCAAGAAAGAAATGTGTCTAGTTGAAGTACACAAAGCCTTTGTCTGTTTATACCCTGTGCATTGGAGGGGGATTGGGTGTGCCTGTGTGGGTGGGTGGTGTTCAGCAGTGCACTGAGAGGCTCTCCCTGACACTGGGACTGTTTGTGTTGGGTTCTGAATGCAATCCTTCTCATCAAGGCTGTTCCCAAATAGACCTGTCTGCATCCCACGACTACATATTTCACCGTAGAAAATTCCTGTAATAATGGAGTGACATGCCACAGCTGCTACACAACATCTCTTTTGAGCTTTTGTCAATTGCTGGAAAGAAAATTATTCTTTTCTGAAACAATTAGTGTCATCTAGCTGTAAAATGAAAATTGCTACCTATCCCACTCAGACTTCACAGGCTGGAAGTTTCCTTCTAGCACCAAAGATTTTGAAAGTCCTGCTGCTCTGACCACACATTTCCTTTTACAATACACATATCAGAGCTTCAAGATACTGACTTGTGAGATCATTATTGCAGCACTCAGGGCATATAAAAATATTGTCACCTACCTAGAAGGTAGCATATCTGGTATACAAAGATCACCTCCTCCATACTTCTGAAACTCTTGCTTCTGTGTTTGTAGGACGGGGACTCACAGAGGCCTCAGATATGATCAGGACCACTTTGGGCTGACTGTTGTACAAATAAACACCTGAAGACCCTTTTCCTCAAGAGGATACACACAGAAAAGACATAGCAAACAGGGAATCCAACAGATTTGTAAGAATTCAAACATAAAGTCGGTGTCAGACCCAGGCATAAAATCTCATGATACAACCCAAAGGTTCCCTTGCATTTTCACAGTACATATTTTTGATGCCTTTAGTAGGACCCTGCTGTCAATGACCCTCAGCTCCATCATCATCTAAACTGTTAAATACATCTCAGAACCTAAACCCTTCCCAAAGTCAGAAATTTACTGGCATAGCAACCACTGGTTACCACTAACTACTAGCTCTGAGGCATCCCTGTTTCCATGCATTAGTGTGGCAAAGCATGTGGCAGGAAAGCAGAAGGGATTTACTACCGTCAAAGCCTCTCATGCTGTGCAGGTTACTGATCAAAACTGCAAGAAGAGGAAAAATTAGTCTCATATTAGCTTCACTGCTATGAAAACAGATCAGTGAGCAGTAACTGCCTGTTACTTCTCTTCCCTTGCAGCCATCCCTATCAGTGTCCAGACTCAGACATTCCCTTTAAAAAGACGCATCTCAGCAGGCTGGTATCACAGGTTCACCGCCAACAAGGAGGCCAGTGCTGCTGCATCATTCCTCATGAATATGCTGTGTAGAAGCAATTACCTCACTTAGTGCATGGTCTGCCCTGCCAGCATTGGTACCTGTCAGACAGTGCTCAGGACTTTCCCCATGGTTCACACAGATGCTGTGCAGCACACAGCAGATCATTTCCTTTCAAGGCAAGTTCAGATCACGTCTCGTGGGCCTTTCACTACATGAGCTTTCAGTTTCTCAAAGGTATGCTTCACAGGTATCTTTGAGTCACTTAAGACATTAATTAGTATTTTTCCAGGTGCCCTGGGATATGCCTCACTACCCATGGCAATAGGAGATACGTAACATCATCACAGGATAATGACGAAAGGATGAAAGCTAACAACATCATTATCTACACTAGCTGTGCCACAAAAAGCTATTATGGGAACACAGGTGAAAATTGTAACACAACAGATTTTACACAACACACTCTCCCAGCACTAAGAAACCTACCACAATGTGGGACAAATGTGGATTACGTTTACCAGACCTTGGAGCTCAGCAGATAAGTAATACTTCCAAAGGATGAAGTCTGAGGCCAAGTGCAGGGCGTTACTGATAAGACTGTCATTTATGCCTATAGAAACACAGAGCACCACACACTGAAAGCCACCATTAACCTCTGAATGCTTAATGAGTTACACACCCAACAACAGAACTTTTGAAACAGTTACATGGAACATGGCCAGAGTGTAAGGAAGGTCCCCTGTCCACAATGCTCAGCAAAGTCCTTGGAAGGAATTACCTTTGAGCAATGCCTGAGAGTAAAATGAAAGACATCTCTTCATTCAGATGGATTTGGACTGTTGAAGTGACATTGCAAGGTGGTTTTAGTGCAGTTTAACTTCCCTTGTGTGACAAGCTTAAAGAGAAAGGGAGACAGGAGAAGAAGTGTCAGAGCACTTGTAAGACTAATCACAATTGCTGAGGTCCAAATTCACATTTTCTCCTGAAGCAGGTTTGCAGATTAGATTTTTTTTATAGTGAAAATGTATCCTTTCAAACTACTAAGTACATAATGATCTATTTCATGAAAACAGTCCTTTTTACCTGCAAATAACTGGTCAGCAAAGAGCTGGAGGAAAACTTTCTCAGAGTGATTTTGTGAAGTTTTATTCAGGAGGCATTAGGTGTGCAGGGGGGGAAGAAGCTCTGCAGGACCTAGAGAGATGGGTCCTGCTTGCGCAACCTACTTGTCGCTGAGATCCAGAGGGTAATTGAGTCAGTTCCATCACACTCAAAAGTCCCATCAAAATTAGTTGCTGCTTTCCCAAGTCATTAAGAGATATGTTATTGTTGGAAGAAGTCCTAACATCCATCAAGCATAGTACCCAGCAAACCCTTCTGAGCTGGAGCAGACTAGCTCAGAACTGTGTCCCCAGACTGTGAGCACACAGGAAAGCACCACTACGGGCCCTATGGTTAGATGCGGTTTTTTCTCTTTCTCTGTTTTATAGAACTTTGATCATTTCTAAAAAGTCAGGAAATTGAAATGTTTATTATCAACACTAAAACTTATACAGTAATTATTTTAAAATAGAATATACTTTTCAGAATATATTTTTTTTAAATGCAGTAGAAGGCATTATGCAAAAGTTCTATGGTTGGCAATATCTCTCTCCTACTACCCTGCGGATGTGTGGCGTGTTTTAAAGCCTTAGTCTACACTTGGACCCATTCACCTAGAACCTTCACTGAACATCCTATTAACACTTCAGGATGTAGTACCACTGATTGGGAGCTGGGACAGGGTCCTCCCTTAAAGGAGGTCATGTATCAGCTTGCAGTTTCCTATATTAAATCAATAGACCTAAGATTAATAAAAGTCTCTTCCAAAAATTAACCTCACCTTGCTGGCATGCCTGTGTTGGAGAACGCATTAGATTTAGAAGTCCTCTGGAGCTGTTTTTTTCATTTAAGATCATTTATGCTGTCAGGCTACAGCAGCCTAAACATTGTATGCCATATTCTTGAGTTAGCATCTTCTAGGTTTCCTCTTTTTTGTGGCTACACTTCTTGACCTTTGACATCTTCATATGGAACAGAACAATGGGTAAAGCAGCAGTAATTTCTTAACTGCTTTAGGCAGAGGTCAGGCGGGGCGATAAGCTGAGAATCAAGGTAACAATACAGCAGACCGTCCCATTGTGAGCGCTTTGTGTGTCAGTGAACTTGATTCATACTTAGTGTGAATAAAGGAACTCAGCTATTTCAGGAATGTCAGCAATTTCGTTGTAAAGCAACTTTGATCTTGCTCCAATTTCCCAGGCTCATTCATTAGCTGAGAATGTGGATGGTAAGATAGACTCTCTCTTCTGGGAGACTGCCTGCCTGCTACTTAAATAAATCACCTACTTTTTCTCCCTGTCCTTCTCATAATAAAACAATCCCTCTCACAGGTCCTCTTGCCATATGATGAAACTTTTGACTCCAAGGAAATCTCTCTGTGATGCATGGGCTAAGAAGAATGCCTTTGATTTTTGAAACTGAGGGTCAGATTCTATAAACATACCACCCCAAAGATGATCAGTCCCCATCTCCCCACAAAGTAACATGAGACATATTGGCGACCTTTTGATGCTTCTGACAACGTGGAAGTTGAAGAAGTTTCTAGCCTTCAAAATAAAGGGTTCTTGTCTTTGTCCTGCCAGTTCTGTGTGTTTTGAAGTGTGGAGCACTCTGTTCTTTCTCTCTGGACAGGCTCTCTTACACCAAGACTGTCGGAGTAGTCACCGAGCCTCCTTCAGCAATGTGATGATGAGCTGGGCTAAACTTTTACATGCTGTTTGCTCTATCACCCTCACCACAGGGGTAGAGGTGTGTGCTGAGAACATCTCCCTGGACAGGGTTTGGAGCAAGGGTCCTTTTTCTTTACTCTGTTTTGGGATAAAAATTAATATTCTAAGCTATCTTTCATTTGCACTGTTATTATAATAGTACATTCAAAACAAGGACACTTCTCTTTAAGTCTCTAAGGATTATTTTTTTTAATCTTTCCCAAATAATTAAAGCTCATTTCCCACCTCCTTTTCTCTCTTGTTCCTGCTGTGAAGCAGGAAGTTACCTCTTAAAAAAAATTTAAGTGAAGTAGAGAGAAGCTAATTGATTCATCCAAAGGTCAGGGGGTGTCAGCAGCACAAGGAGAAAATGAAGCAGAGCATTTCAACTCTCCCGTGCTAGCTAGCCTTCAGAAAACATGCTCTGACTCAGGTTTGCTCTAGGGCAGCATCTTCAAATTCCTCTCAGTTCATTTCATCTCAGGTCCCAGTTTTTCAGTTTCCCAAAGTTTCTGGCTTTGGAAGCAATACGTTCATGTTCTCAAACAAACAACACTCAGAACTCACCAGCACAGTTGTTAAGTCTCCTAATCTTACATGTACTTACCTTAGGAAAAGAAATCATGAGCACACTTGTTCAAACAATCTTTGTGCCAGCTTTCCCCACATTTTAATCCTATAAAAATGTTTCTACTACACAAAAGGATTCAGAAACATGTTTATGAACATTTTCCAAACATTTTTTAAGATTACAGTTAAAGCATTATAATTGCTGAGTGATGAGATTTTGGAAGCAGTGGGGGTGAGAGTATCCTACGGCTCCTTTTCCTCATAGCCCACTGTCTGCATCTCTTCTCATTTCAGCAAAGGCTTGGAGGTGAAAGCTGTGGGAAGAACAGCCCCTGGGTCTGCTAGGCATTTTTGTAAGTGCTAGTGCTAACTGGATGCAGAACATGGATCAGGGTCATCATAAGCCCAGTCTGTTAGGATGTGGCAAAGGCTGGCTGTACAATTATCCAACTACATGCAGTATGGGTCACTCTTAAAGGGATAGAAAGCCATCTTTCCCACTTACCTCCTTGGGTAAAATCATCAGATGCCTGAAGCATTGTATTTTGTTCTTATTTTTATAGCCCTGCAGTGAAAAGCATGATATCTTTTACTTGCTTTCAAGTCCCAAATGGCATAGTATCAGAAAGCAGAAATCATACTTTGTACTCCTAAAAACAGCCTCTCCCAGTGCTTTGTGTGTGTAAGGAGAGGTGCTGCAGGGAGGAACAAGGCTCTTTTCTTACCTGCATGTGGCTTTTAAAACTACCTAGCATGCAGCTTCCTTGGACAATGGCTGTATTTTCTCTTGTGAGTCAGGAGGATCTGCTACAGTCTTGCTCTGCTGCTCAATAAATCAAACCGTTCAAGTATGCTATAACAAAAATACTTGCTTTGAAGTACAACCTTAAATGTCTGATTTCCTAGTGGTAACAATGATGCCTTATCATGTTTTGGTGGTGTTGGTTTTTTTTCTTTAGCCTGTTTTCTCTGTCCGGTTGTTTTCTTAACATGTGTGGCTGTCTAACGACTGGATTTTGGATTCCAGATGTTTTGGCAAGCAAAAGCACTAAACGGCCATATACATCCCAGAAACCTCATACCACCCAAGTAGCTGTTATGTCAACTGGCTAGTGTAAGCCTACCCGGATAATTCTCCCCCCTTTCTCCCCCTAGATGGCTGCTACCCCTTAAGTCATCAATACAAAATGACAGAAATTCTTTTCCACAACTACTATTACAGAAACATCCAGGGCATGGGATATAAAGCCACAGGATCCATGTGGTTTTGATGGGAAAAAAAGAATTGTAATTAAATAATGAGCTCAGGCTCTTTTCTGGTGATCACGGTGATCAGCTCAATGATTAAAGATATAGTTAGACACACACACACATACATACACATGACTGCATGCACACATATGCATGCAAAAGTACCTCTTTTTAAGGTTATGTTTATTCTATTCGTAAACAGGCTGTTTACGATGCTACTGGTTTTGATCTAAGATTTTTCCTGCAGGAAACCAGATGTAGCAAGAAGAGGCAGTCACTAATTTTGTGTACGTGTTGATGGGAGAGACTTCTTTGAAGAGGATAAGGCTATGATTTACCACCCACTGCACAATACCATTGCCACTTGGTATGGACTTTACTAGGGCGGTCCTTCACTGCTGGTGGTCATGAGTTAAAAGAACAATACATTGAGAGATCCTAGATTGCACCCCAGTAGAGATCAAGCCCTGGAGCCAGCCGTTGAAAATGGGAGGAAGAGGTCAGAGAAGTAAAGCATTACAGATTAAACTGTTTTCTGTCTCTTTTCTCATATGAAATACTGATGTGTAAATTACTGGCATATCTCCATGCTTCCTGCTAAATTTTCTCCCACTCTGAAAACCTTATTGTATGTTGTAGTAATTTTCCTTTCTTTTTAGTACCAAAGAGTGCTTTGGATGAAATTGTTCTTACCATAACCAGACTTCCTGCTTTGTATTTTTCAAAGAATCTATCAGTTTTATTCTGGGTGGTAGCCACAAGGGAGAAACCAAAGACATTGAAAGAAGCGGATAATGGATAATGGGCTGTCAGTTCTGCCATTGCCTGTGGGGATCAGTAAAGGCAGATTTCTTTCTCTCACCTGGCTGGGTTACGCCAGACTCTTGGAGACCCTAGATCAAATGCTCCATCTTGGGATTTGGTGAGTGGGAGAAAAAGGATGACATTGTTGACATTAATTACTGATAGTGTAGGGCTTTATGGAGGAAGACATGATCAAAAGATGGACTGAAACATGCAGAAGAATGGAGTAGAAGAGAGATGGGTTATGGAAGCTGGGACTGGGAAAAGGTGTTGGAAGTGAGGGGTGTAATCTGAAATCCGATCCAGAAGATGCTGATTCAAAAAGAAATGACTAAGGAAAAGTCACAGGCAAAGGAAACTATTTCAGCCATTGCATTTTTAGTGGAGTAGAAGAGAAGAAGACTGAGATCATCTGCAGAAGAGGAAAACGCATTAGGAGAGCAGAGAAGCAGCAGAAACTATGAAGAAACACTTAACCAGAGAGACAGGAGGGAGGGAGACAGATGTTGCAAGAAAGTGTCGGGTTTGGTGTAGAACAGCCAAGTTGGAGTGTGCCGGCTCAGTATTTGCTTCAGCACAGTGTCACAAGCCATGGCAACTCCTCCAGGCAAGGTTGGCCCCAGGACAGAACTGGCAGGAGCTGATGTTGAGGGAGAAAGAAACAGCACCAAGACTGTGAAAATGTGGGAGAGCTGAGGCACAGAGACTCTTCCTACTCCCACAGTTATACCTCCTGCCTTCTGGGCAGAAGACTGCCCGGACTCCAAGGACTTCTTTAGCCCAGACACCATACTCCCCCTAAACTTCATATCCCTCACCTATGGCATGGAGATGTTAGAGCTTTCCAAGAGGAGTTCCCCAAAATCCTCTAATAAGGCAACTAAATAGAAAATGCTGAAAAAAGAGACATGTTAAGTATTGCAAATGACATTGTTATTATTTAAATTACTGAGCAAAACCATAGACTGTGTTCTCACAAGGCTTTTCTTTACCAAGATGACCACCAGACACTGCTTGCATGATAAAATATACCATACAGATAATCTGTGAGCAGCAGGCTGAATGGAATTTATCCAGTTGCAATGGTGACTGTCTCTGAAAGAACCAAATATTTATAGTTAGACAATCTTATCGGCTCAACTCAAATAATATTTAAAGTCAAATTCACTGTTGTGAATTCCAGCTGCACATATAGGACACCAAAAGGTACCACTCTTGGTTAATTACTCAATATCTGAAGTCAGCTGCACTTACACATGTTAAAGCTTAATCCTGTAGGTACACATGAATATGAATGTGAATGTGAATATTAATCTTTCTGGTTAAGAAAGTCTATGACCATCAATATGAATGGTGAGTATAGTGGCATTGTTAGTGCCATAGCTGTAAGTCTACCAGACAGTCATGTCTAAGTCTAGAATGACATCTGCTCTGCCTGATGGAAATTGTATATAGGGGTCTATTCTTAAGGTTAGATTTTCCTTTGAGTCTTTTTGACCATTTAATGAACTCTTACCACAGTGATGAGTGTTGAAGTAAATGCCTCTAGCTTTATGCATTGCATACCCTAGAACATAGCTCCAGGGCTAATGTTTAACAGTAATGTTTCAAGGTCCTGCTTTAGTTCACCAGTGCCAAATTCATCAATCTACTTTCTTCAGAGTGTTAAAAAAAAAAAAAAACCCACAAAAAACATCTCCTTTAGTTTCATCTTCTTTTTCTAGAAGTTTTTGGACCATCTGTAGTTAAAACTCTAATATTTCTTTAGCCATAGAGAATGGCATGAGCAGAATGGGTATCTGCAGTTCATTAAAAGCAAGTCATGTGAATAAGAACCAACAAAGAAAACTATTAATAATGCCTGAGAAACCAATGGAGCTTCAGGATCTGGCCAGCTAACACAGCTTTCCCATTAAACCATAAAAAGCTGAACCTTCTGAATGAGGGACAATTCCAGGGAGATAAGAGATGTTAAAGGACAGGCTATTATCTCATCACTCCTGTTCTGGTTTGTACAGATGGCATACCATTTGTTTCAAACTGATAGGGGCTGTTACAAAGTGATCACAAACCAAAAGGGAAGTCTGGTGTTTTATGTTAAGTAAAATAAAATAGTATCATTTTTCTTGAGGAAACCAAGGTGAAAATGGCAGGGTAAATTGTTTTGTTTCAATGTCAATAATTATAGAAGTAACATAGGTAGCAAATTCTAACCATCCAAACTCAGCTGCTAGTGTACTGCATGTCATAACTGAGATGCAATCTTTTTTTTTTCTTAAAAGAGAAAAGGATTTTATTTCAATTAGGTTAAAATCTCAAAACAAAATCTAGATTTTGTTTATTATTACACTGCTCCTGAATAATAAAATACTGAAAATTCCAAGCCAAAAGAGTAGTTCTCTGTCTCTTTATATATGTAAGCATACCTGTCTGTATGGAGATATGTATGTATATAAACATATATATATTCAGGTACATAAATAATTTAACTTAATTTACTCAAGAAATCCACTCATGTTACTCAGTTTTAAAATGTTACAAACCCAAACTGTCAAAAGTTGATTGGAAGGTTTCACACAGATATTAGTGCAAGATTCAAGTAGTTCTTTTTTCAGTTTGTCAATAGCTATAATAAATAGTGATGGTGCATTCCATTTTATTCACCACACTCAGAAAACACACACCTGTAACATCTATCAACAGATTATTTGTACAGCAGAAAATAACAAGAGACCGCAGGTTCCAGTTGGCAAGACACCTAGGGGGAGGCTCAGACCCCAGCTTCTATCCTCTCTTGTTCTGAAATAGAAGAAGATGTCTCCTGGGGTAAAGGGGGGCCCAAACATTCCCCTCAGAGGAAGCAAAACTTGGTCCAAAACAGTGTAAACAGCCAGTTATGGCCAAGAATGTGGAGGAAAGGAGGTCTGAGCCACCATCTGCTGGAAGCTGGGCGAATGTGTCAGGAGGTGGTTTAGCCTGTACATGCCTTTCACATATACTTAGCATCTGTAACTGACCTCTGTCAGCAAAGACGGCATGTTAGACAAGACAGACCTTTGTTCAAGGCCAGTATGTCAACATTTACGTTCTTATACCAAGCGAAAATGGAACTATTGTAAGGCAAGCAAGAACAGCTTAATAAAAATATTTTATTTACCTCCACAAAAGGCACCTGCCATTCTTATTCTACATATTTGTCTCCAAATCTGCCTGAAGCTACTCTGAAGTGAAGAAAATATTGGTGATGGCATCACTTATCGCTGAATCTTCCTCTGCTGTAACAGTCAGTCAAAGGCAAGATGGCTGGCTTTAGCTTTGCTCCATGGTTAGCCATTTCTTACTGTCCACCTGCCACTGCTAAAATAACTGCCAGATCCTCATCTCTTTGACTGCTCCCTGTGTCCTTCCTCACTTTTCTACCTGCCTCACTACAATTATTTACTGATGCTGTGAAATCTGGTCCTAGGAATAAAAGCTTAGGTACAGAAATGTAAGAGGTAGAAAGATGCAATTGCCTCAACCAAGGACTGAAAAGGACTGAACACACATATATACGTACATATGTACAATATATGTATGTTTCCTTTTCCACATCCATTCTTTGTTTGAAATAAAACCTGGAATTTGGTGTGGATGGATCACAGTGGGCCCAGATCTGAAACTTGGCAGGTGTCTATCTCCTGTTTAGGATCCTAAACTAAGAGTTGCTAAGGATTTAGATACTTGAATGCTTGTTTGGATGAGGTAATAAAAGAAGAAAACAAGACAATCCACTCATGCAGAAGTATTTGTCTTTGTTGGGATGTTCTGAAGATACCTTTGTTTCATGACACTTGACAGGAGATACACCACTACTTAAGGTCTCATTAACCATCCCTGTGCTGGCAGCTGAACTTCCCTAACTCTTCAGTTGCTCCAGGCGACATTTACCTCACTTTATCTAAAGTGAAATGGATGTCTGCTTTATCCTGATTTTTAAAATTTATTTTTCTTCAGGAGAACATTAATAAACAGATTGCCATCAAGCAATTTTAAACAATGTGGTTTCAAGTCCATCTCCAATCTGTTGCCTACAAATCAAAATATTTTGTGTCACTATTCATTTTCCACTCTTCCCCTAGCCTGCTAAAAACAACATAATTAACTTGTTCCTCTAATTAGCTGCCTATATCTATTGCCAAACCAGATTGCTATGAGCTATGTCCTTTTACATGCTTTGCTTATTAGCAGAACTTACTGCAGTTAAATATAAACAGCTAAGAAATTACCAGTAACTCCAGAGCTGTTAGGATATTTCTAGGATTATTACTGTAGTGTCCATGTCACCAGCAAGTGTTAATCCAGGCATGTGACCATGGACATTTTTACCTACCAGATAAAGGATGGCTTTACCTATTTCAGTAGCTAAGAGTTGCACTGGGGAGTTATTCAAATAAACTCATGGGACTTAAATGCAGTTACCTTTCAGACAGAAGCCAAAGTAGTTAGAGAGCATCAGTAGAAGGCTCTTCCTTTTTATATAGGTTGCTAACATCAGGATGAGATTTAAGCAGTAACTACATCTCTTAGTTGGTATAATAATTAGCAAAATAAGAAGGAAAAAAAAAACCCAACCAAACCAGGTAGAATGCCCCTAATTCCTGCCTCCCCTCCATCTTTTAGCCTGTCAGTACAATAGTCAAAGAGACTGCAGAATTTCTCATGGCTCTGACTGGAACTATGGGATCCCTCTGATCTTGAAATAAATACCATATATATTTCCTATTAAATGGTAGCTTGATTTTCTCCTGCTTCTAATATCATCCAGTGTGTTCTAAGTTCTCAGTGTCTAAATATCAGCCTGGTTTCCTTTCCTACTCCTTTATTTTTTGTAGTGATTCCTGGCCTGCACTATCAAGATACTACAATACATTCTGCCTTCTATAATAAAATGAAGTGAAGCTGAAACCTGTCCTGAATTTGGAAGACACGACCTGAACAGCTTAAAGAGACAACAATATTAGAAAAAGTCAGTCAAGGCAGGCTTTTACTCAGATATCAACCCAAAGATGAAAAAACCCCCATATTTCTAGAAATGAAGCACACACAAGCTGATGGAAGCATTTCAGTCCACACAAGCTTGCTATAGAAATAAAGTTTAAGACAAGTGTGAACAAATACCAGAAAGGTCACTGGAGACTGAGTCTAAATCCATAGGGTAACTTTAGAAAACACTGTGCCGTGACTGAGCTGGATGTCTGTTGCTACAAAGTAAATCATAAAAGCTTGCAAAGTATCTTAAAGATAGCTAGCATCTCTGATGTTCCTTCTCCTCCATCCAGCTTTTACAGTTTAAGCAACAGCTAGTGTCCTATTGAGTTTCCATTATGCAAATTATAGTTTTTGTTTCTTTTCCTTCTGGAGCTATTAATTGGTAGTGGGGAGAGCAGCACAACAAATGGCAGGGTGAGTTCATCTCTGCTGCAAGTCCACTGATTTGAGAAGCTGCAGAACCAGTGCAGCTAGGATTCAAGCAAAAGCCATCTTAACTGACCAGTGGGTTCTATCATGGGCATGGCTGCTCCCTTCCTTATTGTTTTGGTATGCTTTGGAAGAACTCATGCTGCCGGTTTGGTGTTCACAAGTCTTTTTTCTTAGGAACTGTGGATTGGTAAGTAATACAGGACAGTAGCAGCATAAGCATAAAGGTAAGGTCAGCATCCTTGTTGGATGTCAATGGCAGCCCAGCTGACGTAATCTTTCACCCTTTGTCCCAATGTAAACCTTCACAGTTCAGCTCAAATTGATGCATTTTTACTGGAGTGCCTGAAGCTCCATCTCTACACAACTGGCTGATTTCTCATAGCTCTTACAGTCCCTGTAATAAGAATGAAACAGTCTTTGAAGACTAAAATGCTGTTATGTACTCTGAATGCACTTCATTAGAAAACTCTTTGCACGACAATGCAGTGCAGCTGGATAAAAGACTCCCTTTCCACCCAAGGATGCATAGAAACAGGAGAATAATGCAACGCCTTCTCCAGCCAGAACATGCCTTGTACAGAAGCCTCATTGTATTCAGGTGCCTTTATAACTGGGCCCAGACATGAAGTCACAAAGAGGTACAAGCTGCTCCTTACAATGGCTTGATGCATCAGCCATACATACTGAGAGAGCTGTTGGTTGGGCAACACTCAGAACAGTCTGTAATAGGGCTTTTCTCAGCTTTGGTGTGAGTGACATGCCTACTAATGATCTCACAGGCTAAGCCAGGGGGGTCCTGCATGTCACAAAACTTCAAATGGCTCAGAAGCTCAAGGGACATGTTATCTGATCTAGAGAGCTGGAAGGGGAGTGGGGGTTCTTTCAAGGTGATTCACAGACAACAGGTAACAACTCACACAGCAGTGCAGGGCTAGGCTGGGCAAGCAGCTAAGACCTGAGGCTCACTTCCTATGTCCCCTAGGTTCAACCCTACCACAACTCTGGCCCAGCAAAAGGAAGGGCACTACAACAGCCTGCAAGCAGTCCATGGCCACACCAGCACAGTACTCCTTTCACAAGGCTAAACACCACTCCCTCACTCACCCAGCTCCTGGGCTGATGACGCTCTGCTTCATTTGATGAAGTGCTTGGCTGCATGAGAAGATTCACACAGCACAACGCTGTTGTATTACACAAAAGCACCTGTTAAAAACCTCTCCAGAAACATTTATGGGTGTATGTATCCAGAAGCACCACAACTGAAAGGAAATGAAAAAAATGCTATTATGGGATGCAGTGAGAAACTCTGCGAATTAGCAAAGCTAGCTTTATTTTGCTTGGCATTGAGCTGGCTCTATCTAAAATAATTGTGGACCTTTGATCAAAAAGCAGAAGCTGATCATTTTATTCCACATCCTACATAAATCTCAACTCTCCTGCTTCTCAGTTTAAGCAATTCTGCCACATCAAACTTGGTTTCATTAACTGCAGATTAAATTCTGCTGGCTTGCCCTTAGACGCAAGCTACAGTAATGTCAAAGTATTGTTGCGGCACCTTGATGGTAGGAAAGCTTGAGTGGCTGGCTGCCTGAGGGAGATGTGAACTCATGAGCAGAGGATGAAGTCTGCATGAGTGCTTTCTGGCTTTGCACAGAGGTGCAGGCCCTTCCACCACGTCTCTAATCATCCCTGACTAAATACCTCCTTTGTAGAAGCTACTTAGCTGGGTTGAACTACCCAGCTAGGTGATGGTTCTGGCTGAGATGGACACCAAGGCACCAGCAGAAATCCAGAAGCACAGTGAGAGCCCTCCTCTGACACTGAGGGGGGAGACTTTTCAAACAGAAAGAGCCAGAAACATATGGGGAGATTCAGTTACAGAAAGGAGTGATGTATCTAATTCTGCAGAAAAATATCCCAGAAAAAGATCCACCCCCACATCCTCTGTCCTTCACTCAATCTTATGCCAACCCAGTATATTTTAATTTGAGTTGAATTGTTTCATGGATGAATTTCAACAGCCGGTCTCCTTTCACCATCACAGAATGAAAATGGATTGAAAAAAGTCTGTCTTTCTGGTGGTGTTGGGGGCTGTTAACCCTGAAACTTCAAATCATTTAAATGAAGGGTCCTCATACTGCTTCTCATGATGGGAGGCCTATCAGTCTAAATGAAACTGCTAGGCTTTTGTTCTGGAAATTAAACTAATATTGGATGTTGCACACTAAATCCTTATTGAAAAAAAAGACTATCAAATACTCAATACCCACATATTGGGTATGGTGGAAATGGCGGTTTCTGAGAAAAGCAGATTCCTGTATGACACCTCCACCACCACCAAATAAAACCCCAAAGGAGGACAAAGTGTGCGTTTGCAGTGCTGTCTTTCACTTTAATACCCATATGCAGGTACCTAAAGGTAAGACTTGCACTTTATATGCAAAACAGAAAAAATAAATCCTTTTTTTTATAAAGTGTTCTATAAAGATGCTCCAGGGCTTAAATAACAAGGCAAACTTTGAACTGTCTTTGTTCTTCTCTAGAAATCCAAAGGGGAAAAAAATTGGCCATTGAGGTTGTAGGAAGTGCTGCTTTACATTCTCCTGTAAAACCCATAATTCAATTATAAAAGTGCTCTGGGCTTCAGAACAATTCAAAGGTGAGAAATGAGACAGAAGTTGTATTCCAGTGCAGTCCTGAGATATGGCAGACTTTCTTAGGAAGTCTAATTCACACAGCTGTGGCTTTATAAGAATTAGACACACCTAGAAGATCAAACCCAGGTGCCAAGAAAATGTTCCCAGGACTGAGATGATAAACATGCTGACATCATAGTCATTGATTTGTTTTTAAAATGCAAAGGCCTGCACTGAAAGATCATGCTCTGATAAAAATCCCATCACTTGAAACATAGAACTTTTTTCTATAGAATGCCTCTCAGAATGGCTGGAAAAACATAATCTACTAAAGATAAAACTTTCTACATACACAGTAAAAAGAAGTACAGGGAATGAATTATAAGACATCTGAACTTAGAAAAAGATGTAATTAGTTATAGTCGTAAAAGAATGTTACTCCATCCCAAGCAAAGACAGTGTCTTCAGCTTATAAGATAGATCTGTGTGCTGGTTTTGGCTGGGGCAGAGTTAATTTTCTTCATAGTAGCTAGTAAGGGAGTATGTTTTGGATTTGTGTTGGAAACAGTGTTGATAATTCAGGGATGTTTTCATTACTGCTGAGCAGGGCTTACACAGCATCATGGCCTTTTCTGCTTCTCACACCACCCCACCAGTGAGCAGACTGAAGGTGCACAAGAAGTTGGGAGGGGCACAGCCATGACAGGTGACCCCAAGTGGCCAAAGGGATATTCCATACCACATCATGACATGCTCAGTTGTGCAGCTGGGGGAAGAAGAAGGAAAAGGGGGACGTACAGAGTGATGGCATTTGTCTTCCCAAGTAACCATTACACATGATGGAGCCCGGCTTTCCTGGGGATGGCTGAACACCTGCCTGCCAGTGGGAAGTGGTGAGTGAATTCCTTGTTTTGCTTTGCTTGCACACACAGCTTTTGCTTTACCTATTAAACTGTCTTTATCTCAGTGTATGAGTTTTCTCATTTCTACCCTTCCAGTTCTCACCCCCATCCCACTGGAGGGGAGGTAAGCAAGAGGCTGTGTGGCACTTAGTTGCATGATGGGGTTAAACCATGAAATCTAAAACAGTGGATCTGAATTACCTAGAATACTTCTCTTTCAGGGGCTCTCTGAAACTCAAAACCAGTTTTGACTACAGATTTCACGTATCACTTTTGCCTAAATAAAATGCAGTATGTGAACATCCACACAGTACGAAATTCAGATCCACTGAGAAGCAGCAACATTTTCTTATCAGGATCAGCTATACTTTCTATAAGCTTAAGGAGAACATGCCACAATGAAGTTTACACAAAAATTAATAAGATGTGATTTCTCTGGGGGAAAAACTTGTTAGACAGAAACTTACCATTTATTTCCTTCCTCCCACTAAGAGCTAGGTTTACACCAAGGCACTGGCACATGGAATAGAACAAACTTAGATAAATCTTGAAATATTTTTGGAAAGGATGGTGAAATTGGTTAGCTGTTTCTATAAATTTAGGCCACTTTTAATTTCCAAGGTGACCAACTATTCTCATTTCAAAGACCAGAATTCTTCATCATGGGTTTTTGTGTAAACTATAAGTGCATCAAATCAATCAAAATGAAAAATAAAGCAGAACTTGAAGTGTATGCTACTTTTCAGTGATTGAATTATGAGTGATAAGAATATCTGCATACTGCAACAAATAAATAAGGGATAATGGTTACAGTATATTATAATAATGTATGCTGAAAGGTCAATTAAGAAGTACTATATTTAGATAGAGTATAAATATTTTATGTGAGGAAACAGCAAAAGAGTGTCTCAAGGTCATTGGATGAGCCTTCCGATTGCATTAGTACAAAAGTGGCGATAGAGAAGATATGACATTTTAGCTAAACAAGTACTTTGTATGAGCCCAGTTAAATAAACTTTTGCAAAGGGTACTTCAATTGGATAACACTGTGGCAATAAAGAAGGGCAATAACTTTTTTACAATATACAGAGCTCCATTATCTACTCTGCAAGTGCTCCTTCTCTCCTTCTTTTTCCCAGAGGGTAGGGGGTGTGGAGTAGATTCAGTCACTGTTCATTTTAAAGAAGAAGCTCATAAAATTTAAAGATATTATTTGGCATTAATTCATAGTAAAGAATACAAAGAGTGACAGACAGCAGAAGGGAAATGAGCTCAGGAGCCATTTCCTGAACAATACTCAACTTTACCATTGTTGGTCAAATAGCTGTCTTGCAGTGAAAACTAAAGACATTTTACCAAGGGAATTAGCACAAAGAGAAGAAAGCTTGTCGTTGGGATTACAAAACACAGTGAACTGATTTAATCATGTATTTATAAACTACTACACTTTATCTATACAAATAAAACTAATTCCATACAAATATTTGTCAAAATATTTACATCTGAGTGATCTCATCTTACATCTTTGAAGTAAAAAGGGAATTTGATTTCCTCCTCTAATACTCAGAAACACAGGCCCAACTCCCCAAGATATATTGCGCTGAGGCTCTGGCCCACTTTGCAGACACCAGAGGCTTCCACTCCTCACCTCACACCAGCAAGCAGCCAGCCCAGACCTGTGCTCATACTCATACAATTACTGACATAGATAAGCAAATGGGTGTAATCCAGAAGTCTGTCAATCTGCTAATGATGTATATGCAGCATGACTCCAAATTTGCAAGCCAGCCCACCCAACTCCCTTCTGTCAGCCCATGGCCAGCCGCAAGGGGTTTGGGAACTGTGGCTGAATCATAGAACCGTAGAATAGTTAGGGTTGGAAGGGGCCTTCAAAGGTAAAGTCCAACTCCCTGTTATGGGCAGGGACATCTTCAAGTAGATCAGGTTGCTCAGAGCCGCGTCCAACCTGACCTTGAACGTTTCCAGGTGTGGGGCATCTACCACCTCTCTGGGCAACCTGTGCCAGTGTTTCACCACCCTCATTGTAAAACATTACTTCCTTGTATCTAGTCTGATTCTACCCTCTTTTAGTTTAAAGCCATTACCCCTTGTCCTACCACTACAGGCCCTTCTAAAAAGTCTGTGCCCACCTTTGTTATGTCCCCTTTGAGTACGGAAAGGCTGCAATAAGCTCTTCCCAGAGCCTTCTTTTCTCCAGGCTGAACAACCCCAGCTCCCTCAGCCTGTCCTCAAGATGTGTTACATCTGTCTGATCACTTTTGTGGCCCTTCTCTGGATACCTCCAAGAGGTCCATGTCTTTCTTGTCCTGAGGACCCCAGAGCTGGATGCAGTACTCTAGGTGGGAGCCACCTGGACGTAGTACTCAGGTGAACAGCCATTATCAAGCCTGGGTCTTATTGCCACAGGAGACCAAAATTCGAGATGGATTCAAAAAGTGTTCATATATATTTATGCAAAAAATCAGAAAGAAGCTAGTCTATACATAATATTTGGTAGACCCTCTGACTAAGGAAGCCTCTAAACCACGGACTACAGTGTGTGGATAATGCAAAAAAGGCAGCATTCCTCAGTGACCACTCTTTGCCTTATTTTTCTTCCTAAGCATCTTCTATTTCCCACTTCAAGGGGTGGGACAGTTTAGCAAGAAGTTCTTTGACATTAACTGGTACAGCTTTTCTGGAAAGCAAGGACAGAGAGGCTAGGTCCAGTGAAATCAAGGGTACACGCCTACATTTCCAGCTACAGCAATGAAGGACTGAGTAGATGCCAGGTAAACAGTGTTTAGACTTTGGGAAATGCCAGGGTTTACTTTTCCCACTGTGTTGTTTTACCTTCCCTTATTTTTCTGTTTTCTAAATAAAGAGAAGCAACACGTAAACTTTGAGTTCTATTCCCTAGGTGTTCTTTATTTCACTTACTGAAAACTGATATTTGACAATGCGTTCATACTATCAAACCAAGTAAATCAGGAGTACCACCACTGATGTCAATAAGCTATATCCACAAACTGATCATAACGGATTTCAAAGGTTACTGTGACATTTTAGAGCCTTAGAGTGCTGAGCCTAATAGTGTGTTCCTATTGAAATATTCAGTAACTGAAAAAAATATTTTGCATACAGATACCTCAGACAAAATAAATCAGAAAAGATGTAAACTTATTTTTATCAGTAATCCCAAGGGTTTTAAAGCCTTTGAAGGATGCAAATTAAAGCTACTTGGAAAACTAAATGTATTTTTCAGATAAATGTCCTTTATATTTCCCTCAGCAGAGGCAGGGCAAGGCACCCCCACACTGATCATCAGCAATGGCCAATTCTATTTTGCAGCAGCTCTTCAGCTTTGAGATGTGGTTTCTTTCACTCTAAGTGAAAAGCAAAGCTTTCTGAGCATGATCAGACAACGGGGCTGGCTAATGACTGTGCCCTATCATTTGACTAAAAGGGTTACCTTTTTATTTTGCCTCCTCTGACTCTACAAATGAGCAGCAAGACAGCCCTAGATCTCTGAAATCCTCTTATGACTATTGCAGCAGTTCTGAGAAACAGGGTTTCTTCCAGCAGAGCAGCATATTCCCAAGCAATATGTATGTTCTGGAAGTGCCCAACACAGCTCTACTGGGTATTATTTCTTACATAAATCAACTGCAGAACCTGTACCTGCCAACAGCTCACTTTACTTTGACAATCATTTCTTCCAAATAACTCTAATGAACATTTTGAGAATGAGTCCCCTTCTCCCCTCCCTAGCCTCAGGCCTCACTGCCCTATAAAATTAAATTTTCTCATTTCGGATGTGCTTAAGAAAGACCTAACTTCTATAAATAAACAAACAGATAATATGACAAAAACAAAAGCTGAGCCTGCCAAGACCCAACAAGTCAAGGAGATGACATTGTTTGTACATGCTTGAAACCACAGAGCAGTGAGTGATTCCAACCCAAATCAAACATGCCATGCTAGCACAAAAAAGAATCAGTATGTCCACATTTCTGATATGCTTCACCCACATGGTTCTATAGATGGCCACCCTGGAAATTTACTTGGCAGGCGGTTCAGGTGCATGATCAAATAATTGAAAATTAACTCCATAATGGGGCTAAGATGGGTGTGGGTTCATGGTCTTTTATTAGGTGGAGTGATCCTTTATAGTTCTCTGTAAATTACACCTCTGCATTTCTAAGCACACTTTCTTGTTGTGTAACATCGGGGACATTTTGTGCCCAGAGGATGATGCAGAGTCACTGTGAACAGTCACAACATGAGGTCTCTGTGCACCCCTGTTTCAGAACTCTTCAAGATCTGTGGAGATCCGTCCACTGACTTCAATGGATGTGCCTCACACCAGCAAAGATTAATTTGTCATTGTTCCATTTACCTCAAAATCAAAGGTCTGCTTGAAAATGCATTTGGTTAGTCTATGCATTGAAGAAAGGGGTTCTCACAGAAAAGAGCAATGAACCATACGTGAAAATTTTCCATGACTTTCTGATACCTTTGCAGTGAAATCATTTTACAAGTGCCTCTGTTTTTATTGAGATGTCAAATATAAGTTTCCTGCTATCTAAAGGAAATGTTAAATATTGTGATACCTAGTGACAAGTCACTGCAGTAGATAACTCCCCATTTAATTCTCTGTGAGCCTCTGTAGAGAGGAAGAGGCTTGTGCTTCAGCAGTTAGTCTTTTACTCCAGCACTCTTATTGCTTACTATTAAATTGACTGGGTTTTATAAAGGAAGAGGAGTCTGCTTCTGACATGAAGTGAAAAGAAAGCTCATTACATTAGGAGGAATAAGGGAGGGAGTTCCCAGAATGAACACAGGCAACAGCATGAGCACCTAGCATTGCAAAAATTGGTGTAAAGGACAGAGCACAGTGGTTGTAAAGCTGCTGTTACTATTCTGTGTAACTTCTATGGACAGCTGAAAGTGAATTACAGTCACCATACTTGGTACGATTCATGTCCAGTGAGAAATCTTTATGATACACACTGTCTTATAATTACGTTCTTAGGATACATACCGCCTTATACACCATCATCATTCTGAAAGTACTGGATCAGCAGGAAGACTTTTTCAACATGAAGATAACACATTTGTTTAAAGTATGAACATTTAATCTTTGAAGCTTTATTTATAAACCCCCCTATGCAAGCTCAAATCCAAGGAAATGAGAGAAAAGAAAGATGTCTTCTCAGAAGGCTCCTCAGGGCAGTTAGTGGTCAAAGGTCCAAAGATGAAGCGGAAGATCAGCTCTGCGGAGGCACTCAGGAGGCCAGTGCTGCTCAGTCACTCCCCTGGCTTGTCAGCTGAGACATCCAGTGACATCAAGGAAACCAAATAAACAGAAATATTTCTTTTTAAACACTCTCTTGTTCTAAGCTGTTGTATCTTAACATTTTGCCCAGTCAGGATAACATTGTTTTCCTCCATATCAGGTCTTGACGAACTCTATGAATCTTATAATCACAGACTGTATTACTTTCTCAAAACCAGTGAATGCCTATGAAATGCCTCTGTGCAGGCAAAGTGCAGTGAGAATCTCATCAGTAAAGACAAGGTCAGCCCAAAGACTGGCATTATCAGGTGCCAAGCCTCAGAAAGAATAGACACCGGTACCTCTCTTCCATGGAAAGACCAGTGTAGTGACACTCCTGACAGTGGGCAACCTCAAATCATCAAAAGTAGTAACTGCTGAAACTGGTAGACAGACATAGCATTTTTTTCAGTGCTGGCTGACAAGGTGCAATCTGGATGTTTGCCAGGAAAACAGGGGAGGCTGTTGTTCCGGTACAGGATGCTATTACATGTAATTTGAAGATGAACACGTAAGTGCTGTGTGTTTACCCATAGAGGGTGGCCATGGGATTTTTGAGTGGCTTCTTTCTTTTGACACTCCTAATTATTACTTACAAAAAGTTCTGATGAGCAAAAGCCAAAACACACCTACAGGGATATATTTAGACACAGTCTTTTCTTTGACGCTGGATTTATATTTGGCCCATCAGAAATAGAAACATAATTAGAACAGGGTATAAACATGCTGCTAACATGACTAACAATAGGGATCCTATTGGGAAATCAGCTCCAGGTATCCCAAGGTATCTGAAACTTCACAAATCCCTGTTATTTGCCAAAAGTATTTGTTCCACCTTTGAAAGATAAAACCAGAACCTTTCACTTTTTCTTTTTTCTTCCTTTGATTCTGACTTTCCTGACATATAACACTTTTCCTGCCAGTTTAGTGCCACCACAAGGCCTGATCAAAAAGAGAACCGTATATGAAGAGTGTGAGCTAGCACTTGTGATAAACACTAGCAACACCCAGGTCATCAAACAGGATATTAAATCTTGCACATCCTACTGACCTGATAGGATCACCCTCTCCAGGGCCCAGAAAGTGATTCAGCCTCAATAGTCACTGAATAATTGGCCATTCTGTTGGAGAAAATCACCAAGGTGACAGCTACAGTGTATAAGCACACTTTTTTGGATTCACCTTTATCTGGTGACTTTCAGCTGTCCAAGACTCATATTCTAACTTCAAGTAAACCCTCCCATCCTGCTGACATCTCATTGTATCACTACTGGTTTGAAACCCCAACTAAAAGTTAACCTGAAGTTTGCTTGTCCAGCTGAGAGTCATCAAGAGGGCACAAAAGTGTTGGTTTGTTCTAGAAAAAAAATGCTAGAATCAGTTAGGGAAGTAGGATATAAGGATAAAGCCAATAGTCCTTTCAGTTCAAAAAGTATTTGGTTAACATAGGCCAAACGTCTCTAAATTAATTTCTGTAATTGTGTTGAAGCCTTTAAAAGGCCTGTTGTGGTTTCAGCTGTGCTTCTAGTGGAAACAGCAACTGCCAAGGTCAGTGGGAAGGCTTCTTGGACTCAGTGAAGGCCAGAAGTGCTCACTCTCTACTGCATAGTTGTCCTTGCCGTTGCAGAAAAGAGTACTCACTGGGCAGCAAAGAGAAGGCTCTAGTGCTACTTCCTAACACAGAAGTGCAAATAATATAATTGTCACTCATATCTCTTTAAAGTTTTACCTCTCAGTTTCCCGAAGTAGAGCTCAAAATCCTCCTGCACCTATATTCATTGGTTCGGGAAGCTCTTCTCACTGAGAAACCTTAACCAGTTCAACAGTTGATCTTCTTTCAGCCAGTTTGGCCTTCCTTTCTCCACCACACCTCCATCAAGGCCCTTTGCAATCACTGCTTAGGCACCCTATCCTACCCTACAAGGTGTTACTCTGTGTTATGAACATGGGTACATGTAATCATGTTACATGGGAGAAATATTTTTGTTGGGGAGAAGTCAGAATAGATTCACATGGTTAAATTGACTGGCAGAGATCTCTCCAAATCAACCACTAGAGTTCTCTACTCAAGTTGTTTGTAGCCAGGCCTGGGATCATATGGCCTATAGCCACACAGACCAGGTGCAGAACCCAGGTTTACCAACAGCTCAGCATGCACTGAAAGTCTCACCAAATGACAGTTTTAAATTGATGCCATGGTTTTGCAGAACTCCAAGGATGCAAGAACAAGATCTTTTTCTCTCTGTGTGCTTTTGTCGTGGTTTAACCCCAGCTGGTAATTAAGCTGGTAATGCAGCCGCTTTCCCAGAAAGCAGGCAGAGAAAATTTCTATTTGGAGGAACAGACTGAGTGCTGGATAATTCCATCCCAGCTGCTTTGTACACTCTGAACCTACCCTTTGGGAAGCCCTTTAAGGACATCACAGGTAATGCCATTGGGAGTCATCCTAGGATGAAGAAAGTGACATAAGCTTTCACTGCTTAGGCAAAAAAAAAAAAAAAAAAAAAGGACAGGACAGGAGATTATGTCTGTCAGTGGATGAGCTCAGGTGCAGAAATGTCTGAAAGACAAGCATCTATCTGATGAACTGAAGAAGCTGAAGGATGTATCTCTCTGCTACTGGCACCACTGGTGTAAAGGCAGAAGAAAAATTGTACATCTATTGTTACAAATATAACTACACTGGGGATTTGGGGCTGGAAGGTCTCAACAAGGTCCTGCTAAACTCACGCACATGAGCAGCTTTGATGTGTGTGTGTGTGTGTGTAGGAAATATTTTGCAAATCACCAAAATTGATCATTATCACCACACAAAGCATCTATCAGGATTCATGTGCAGGAGCTAGGAAGCACACACCTGCCAAGATATTCATGGGTAAGCAAGCTCATAGAATCAGAGAATAGTTTGGGTTGGAACGGACTTTAAAGATCATCTAGTCCAACTCCCTATCACGGGCAGGGACATCTCCACCTAGATCAGGTTGCTCAGAGCCCCGTCCAGCCTGACCTTGAACGTATCCAGGTGTGGGGCATCTACCACCTCCATGGGCAACCTGTGCCAGTGTTTCACCACCCTCACTGTACAAAATTTCTTCCTTGTATCTAGTCTGACTCTACTCTCTTTTAGTTTAAAGCCATTACCCCTTGTCCTAATCTTACAGACTAAACAACGCCAGCTCTCTCAGCCAGCCCTTACAGAGGAGGTGTTCTATCCATCTGATCATTTTTGTGGCTCTCCTCCAGACCCATTCCAACAGGCCTATGTCTTTCTTGTACTGAGGGGTCCAGAGCTGGATGGTGGGTCTCACCAGAGTAGAGTAGGGGCTGAAGCACCTCCCTCAACCAGCTGGCCATGCTTCTTTTGATACAGCCCAAGATACAGCTGGTTTTCTGGGCTACGAGCACAAATTGCCAGCTTATGTCCAGCTTTTCATGCACTGGTACATCCCCAAGTATCCCACAAGTACATCCTCCTTCTCCATAGGGCTGCTGTCAATCCCTTTATCCCCAAGCCTGTATTGATACCAGGTGTTTCCCTGACCCAGGTGCAGGACCTTGCACTTGATCTTGTTGAACCTCATGACATTCACAGGGCCCACTTCTTGAGATTGTCCAGGTCCTTCTGAATGGCATCCCTTCCCTCAGGCTTGTCAACCATCATTCAGCTTGGTGTCATCTGCAAATTTGCTGAGGGTGAACTCAGTCCCACTGTCCGTGTCATTGATGAAGGTATTGAACAGTACTGGTCCCAGTATGGACCCCTGAGGGACATCACTTGTCAGTGATCTCCGTCCAAACATTGAGCCATTTACCACTACTAAGTTAACCAATTCTGACTTCATGAAGTAATTAAGCTTAAAAAAGGAGTGAAGAATTTGTAGGTGGTATTTACTCACAACTTACAATCAACTGTATTGTTAATATATGTCTAGCCAGTTATGTGATGAATGCACCTGCATGCAACTGAGTAACAAGCATATTTTCTGAGACTGGACATTGATGAATGCCACTGGCTTTCACAGAAGCAGATCTGGGTCTTCCCAGAGCTCTACTTTATTGCTAAGGCTTTCTGATCTCTTGTTCTTTGGCATCTCATGCAGTGTTCAAAGATGAAACTGTCACAAGATAAGGCAGCTCCAGACAGTGAGAAGAACTGGAAGTTGCCTCCCCATGCTGTTGGGGAAATGTCTGGATATGGAAATTCAAAGGCACATTGAACCACAAGGAATTGCCAGGACAATAAGCCACTGAGAAGCAGGAAATATTTCCGTTAAAAGTAATCACAAATACCACCAAAGTAAATTCCCAAATCAATATCTGCACTCATCGAAAGTCACATTTTGTCTCTTTGATTAGATTACTTACAACCCCGGAGCATGGCCTTGATTTATAGTTCAATCCACTTGTCATCAATAGTGGGTCTGAAAATATATCTGCAGAATGAAAGTCAATCAGATGCAGAAGGCAAGCTGCCAAAAGGCAGCCAGTTATTCATTCTGAGCAGAATTTGGTCTGATTTGATATTAAACGCTCTGACTCACTAGTTTCCAAGGAAGCAAAAAAGGTAGAAAATAATCATATTTGAATCAGATATGATTAAAGTATTTTTGTACCCTAATTCTTCCATGGTATTTAGCAAAGCTTTACCTACCTGGGACTACTGTTATCTCGTTCATCATGGGATTTAAAAGGGACTCTTTACATTGACTTGCAGAAGGCTATATGTAATCATCATTTCTTTTCACTAGCCCTTAGGGACTCAAAAGACTACATTTCCCTAAGTCAGTCATGCAGTTTTAGGACATCTGCTCTAAGCAACAGAAAGACAGACATTCTTGAACTAGCAGCAATCTCTGCTGTGAAAACTCATGGGATAAAGCCTGTGGATGTTGCACGTTTCATCCAGAAACAATACAAGGTTAGACTTCACCAGACATTAGGAACTAAAGCATTTTAACCACTTTCTTGAAATCACCGATGACTGGGTCATTTGGGATTCTTCCCCTGCAGATTCACCTTGGTGTGTATCACTGTGAATCCTACCCCACAGGCTTTTTCAGCTGTGCTGTCTCCATAAATATGTGCAGCTTTACTGCCAGGCCTATTGGCATGATTGACAGTCTTACTTTGAACTCCACCATGGACTTGCAACTTTCGTCTGAGAACCAGGCCCTTCTCAGCAAGATTAATCATGACAAACTAAATTTAAGCACTTGGCTAATTGTTGTCTGGAGCCCTGCTGAGTTTGCATTTTCCCATTTGTCTTAAATTTAATCCCTTTTTTGTAGAAGTGTCAAATTCAATCAGATTAGTCTTTTCCAGTACAAGAGCGGCAGAACCCAAAAAGTAGCTCCAGGGCCACCTAAGCTTTTGTTGGTACAAAGAAAAAATACATATCAAGTCATGTATTTATACATGTAAATTAGATCCCAGTCACAGCCTTTTTTGTTCAAAGTGTCAGATTCAATGTCTGTATTGTTTCTCTAAGCCACATGCAGATATTATTGCCACCTGTGAGTGGAGATAATACATTCAGCATTTCCTCTGCCATAAATAATAAGTATTAATGACTGTGTTCTTCTTGTAAATGTAGTTGGTTTTTTAATAGAATATGTTCTCCTATGATTTGAAAAACCTAGACTTCTAAAGAAACGATTTAGAGATACAGCCAGAAGCAACCAGAGCCACAGTAGTTTCTCAGTGTAAGAAACCTGAGAGAAACAGAAGTTGACAATATTGAAAAAGACAAAGATTATAAAGAAATAAATTGCATTCCTGGAAGCTCTGCCCAAGAACAAACTACAATGATAATGGAGATATGATAAACAAAAACTGAGCAGCATTTACTTTATGACTGGTGTTTTTCTCTTCCTTATTTCTCTTTTCTTGTCACTAATTTTCATCCCCTCTCTCATGATCTCTTTTGCTATCTGTCATCCCTTTTCCTCATGCCTTCTGGCACAATGCCTTTTCCTCTCTCTTGTCATCTGGGTGGGTTTTTTAATTCTTTCCAGAGACATAACCTTGCATCTGTGTCCTGCCACCCTCTTCCTTCTCTTTCTTCTCTCAGGTATCTCCAACCAACCACAACCCAACTACAGGCTTTTCTCTCCTACCAGTGTTTTTCCCTGCAGTTTCCTATACTTTTCCACTCTTAACTATCTTGGGTTTGGAATTCCCAGCTGGCTTCCGTTTTCTTTCCTCTTACTTTCACCTTATTTCTCCCAGTCTTTTCTTTCCTTAGGTACCTCAGATTCTCCTTTCTCTCACTTTTGTAACACTTGTCTTCTTCCTGCTTCTTTCAGGTCTCTATGTTCTTCAAGATCCACAGTCTTCTCAATTTCAGATGTCCTTCCAGTACCTCCCTCCATTTCTCCATTTTCTCTATTTCTTTCCAAATCCCCTTTCCCTCCTCTTTGCTTTCTTTCTACAGCACCTCACTGTTCCGGTTCTGTTTCAGCATCGATGCTGTTCTGCTTGTACAGTCACCCTGGCAGATTACACCAGAGGGAGGCAGGGAGCATGGCTGTCTGTGGCAAAGAGCCAGAGTAACTCTTCACCTCAAAACACAACTGCTGAAAAACAAAGTTAGTTGAAGGTCCGTTGTTTGAAAGCTTCCTCCAACTCCTCACATATCACGGAGAGACCCAGCTCCCCCAAGTTCCTGCTTGCGTGTGCAGCCCTTTGGACTGTGTCTCATGTCAATGATCTGTGTAGCTCATGGGGACCATGTGCTCAGATGGCTTCCTGGGCTTTTTTCTGGCCCCATACAGAGATCCAAAGAACACTGGAGGGGACTTTACAAACCAGGGCTAGCCTCAATACTGGATCAGGCTACTTGATGCCCCATTTGGATACTCTCATTCCACAGTAACACTGCCACACTGAGCACTGTACTATGCAGATAAGCCTTCTGTCTTGCCATATCTCCACTTTCAGTGCTTTCATTCCTTTCTCAAATGTTTGTCTGTTAGTCAGAGATGTGCCTGCCCATGATGCAGGTTCCTTCCCACATCCCACCTCTGACAGGACTTGTAGGATATAGAAAAGCCAAGCTCTGCCCAGTGGCAGCCCATAGGAGGCCCAGAGGTAGTTGTCCTCCAGACGCTGCTGCTGAACTGCATGGTGAACACTTCACAGGGCAGCAGAGTTGTTCTCTGCCACCCTGCTGTTCCCACTGCTCAACACTGCTGGTGTGAGAAGGGTGGCTTTGCTTACCCCCTTACACCCCTTGTAGACAACAACCAGGCTGAAGCTTACTGCTGCTACTGGGGTAACTGGAGTTCAATATGGATGCTCTTCAAGCCTCTCTCCACTGCTCCCTTTATGGGACCATGGAGATGGTGTATGACACAGCCAGAATGCAAAGAGCAGGATCATTTCCATAGCCATGGTGACAGCTGGTCATGCTCAATGATTAGTGAAGCCAAAAGAAACCTAAACTTTATCAATAAGGGGAATCTCTAACATGCTTTTTATGTCATTCTTTTCTGTTTAGCTCTTTTAATGATTTTCTTGCAGCTGCTGCTGAGTGACGGTGTTTGTGGAAGATGAGTGTAAACAGTGTTGGACTGTGGATGCAGGGAGCTAAATCAGTTTGCCTTTGATCACTCTCTGGATGCAAAAAGACAAATGCCCATGCATGATCAACCCTTTCTAGTTAGCCAAGGAGTGGTATCTCTGACAGCTAAACAAGCAACTTCTTGTATCTCTTCCTAGCTACAGGGTAAAGGCTAAGAAATAGTCATGTGTTAACGAGGAAGAAAACAAAGGATTAAAAATGATCATTTGTTTTTTGTAGGATAAATTACTCCTCTGACTGAATTAATTCTGTTGACTTTTTCCTTACTGTGCTATTTCTTCCCATGCATGGCAGCCTTCCCTTAGGCCTTAGAGCCAAAGACTAAAAAATATGTTCAAAAATCTCAAGGTACGTATCTTTCTGAATTCATCTCCCCTCGCTGATTTTACCTAGGCAGGGGAAAATGAAAATGAGCTATTTATTGGCTCCCTGTCTTCTTACCCAAGAGTACTGTATAATTATCAGAATCCAGATTCTAACTTGCCTATAATTTGAGGCTGCTCCTTTCTGATGCTCAGTTTTGGTTTGGACTGCACACCAGTCCAAAGAGAGGAGAGCTGCCCATGTGCACATGAAGCCAGAATGATACTGAACTTCCCCTGGTACGTATTTGGGGGGCTACAGAGTTTCAGCCTAAGGCAGAGGAGCACAGAATCAACTCCAGAGATAAAATTAGGGCAAAAGGGAGCCATATCTGTTAGAAACCTGAGCTCCTTTGTCCACGGCTCTCATGACCCTGCCCTTCAATACTGTATTGTCACTTGCAGAATAAAGCACTACTCACTGACACTAGCAGTGTCAGTAGTGGACCTCTTAAAGAAAAGTCACGGTGATTTTTTTTATTTTTTGCAGATGGGAAAGTGTATTCCTCCTTGTACCCCCATGACAGCAATTCTGAGAGCCATTTGTAATGAACCCTCTTCAATTATGGGAACCCATAGGAAAGGGCATTTGATTCTGTGCTAACATTTCCATAAAAAATATGCCTCATTAAAAACAATGATTTTGTTAAAGCTGCTAAAGTGATGTGCAGGTAGCCCTTCCCTGCCTATCCTTAACAACAAGTCACAGCAAAGCTGCCTGCTGTTTAATTGACTACCTTCTGAATGGACACCGTGTGCCTTCAGCATGTGCACAAAGCCAGGCAGAAGACTCATCAGTCTTTGCCACTTGAACAACACAGAAGTTGCAAGCTGCATTTGGGGAGCAGAGGATGGTGTCCCAAAATATCCTAATAGGCTGAGAGAAAGATGTTGCTTCTTTGTATGACAGATTGCTGTGGGTATCAACTATTTCCTTGGCTGTTTTGTTCTGTAGAGGAGGACAGTGATCACAGACAGCAGATCTGGGGATCAGCTTAATGAAAGAAGGTATCAATAAAGGGTGAAATATTTGGTATATTTGCAAGAGATAGTAGGACTGCTGCCACCATTCTCCATCCTCAAGCAGGTCTGACAAAATTGGATGAGCAGTCAAGATGCAGGAGGGCAGGGCTACCTTTCAAACTAGAAGAACAATGGGCCAAAACCGTTACTGTGAAGTTCAATAAAGAAATGCAAAATCCTGCATTTATGCAGGAACAACCTCATGTGTTATTACAGGCTGGAGGTTCTTTAGCATCACAGCTCTGCAAAAAAGGATTTGGGGGTCCTGTACAGAATCAGGTAGAATATGAGTCAGCAGCAAGCTCTTGCAGCAATGCAAAAATATCACCAGCAGGTCAAGGGAAACAATGATTCAATTCTATTTGGCATTCATGAGGCTGCATCTGGAGTAGTGTTCAGTTCTGGGAGTGAGTCCAGAGGGAGGCCACTAAGATGGTTAGGCACAGGAGCATATGAGGTTTGAGAGGCTAAGGGAAGTGGGGAGAAAAGGACTCTAATAACTGTCTTCACCTACCTGCTGAGGCCTATAGAGCAGAGGATTGTAGAGAAGACACATCTTCCCTCATCTCAGAGTTGTGCAATCAAAGGGCAATGGATAGTGATTATAATATGCAGCAAAGGCATAAAACATAAAAATGTTCTTCACCATGACACTAGTTAAGCACTGAGACAGGCTGCCCAAAGTCATAATGGGATCTCCATTCTCCATCCTTGTACATTTTCAAAATTTGTCAGGAAAACACCCTAAGTAATTTGATATAATGTTGCAGTTTGCCCTGCTTTCTGAAGGGTTACGGACTAGAGACCTCCAGGCATCACTTCCAACCTAGAGTATTTCATGATATGTATAAAATGGTTGCATCAGGAGTGCTACTACAGAGCACAAGAGATGGGAGGTGTTGGGGCATTGGGATGTTAGGTACTGTTAAGAGCGGGAAGAATCTGGATCCTATTACTTTGGTTAAAAGGGCAAACCTTTAAATGGTATCCATGGTGTGAACTGTCCTCTTTAGGATCCTCTTAAAAAATGGATGACATACTATATTTATAAATGCAGATTTGCAATGACTTCATAAGAGAATTACTCCTAGACATAAAGCACTGCCATTCAGAAATCCCTCCTTGCCAAGTCTTTATTCATAGGTACATTCAGTACCTTCCTTAAAGGTTCCTGAAGCCATGTGATTTTGGGAGAATGTCAATTTTTGTTTACAAAAAAAAGCTGTTGGGAAAACCATCTGGCAAATGTTATAATGAAAGACAACTGATTTCCTAAAAGTAAAAGACCTCAGAATGTTTTAAAAACAAAAAGAATATCACGATTTTCAAACTGATCTCATGATTTTTCAAAGCCTGGCTTGTGGTTGTGCAATGCCTGTGGTCAGCCATACTATACAGAGAACACTCTTGAACAAAATTCATTTCGGAAATGTATTGCTGGAGTTCTTCCCATGTCCACAGCATAAGGAACCAAACTCCCAGAGCTGGGAGAACCAAAGTCTAAGGCAAAGTCCAGAACAGAATCAGTAAATGCAGGCTCACCTTCAACACTTAGGAACCTGGTGTTTGCATCAAAGAAGCCAATGTGCCTCAAAAAAGTCACTTGAGACTTGACAAAACTGGAAATACAGCAATAATTGCTGCTTTCTGCTTGTGAGAGCTGGGGCCTTTATGGCACTGCTCATTTGTGCAGTGCAGGCAGAAGCTGCTGACCTGGGAGAATTTTGTTCCTAGTACAGAGTACTTCAGCGGTTAGACAAGAGGGTTGAGAGGACAGCAGGTAATAAAACTACTGTGAAGAAAAAACTGAACCAATGAAACACTTTCTGTTTCACTTTCTGGAGATGGAAGGACTACCTCCCACTGCCTGCTTTTTTCCCTGTAATATTAAAAAACAAAAGGGCTTTCTGAGCAGTCTTGAGATAAGTAGAGTATTTAAACCCATCTAATTACTGTGATGAATTACATGCCTGCCATTGATCTCACTTCTTATTTGCCCCAAAGTATTAATAGACTGTTCATTTTGCCTTTTAAAAGTACAAAGTTTGAAGTGGGTTTCTGTTTACTTATGTGAATTAATCACAAGAATCAAAATGAGCTGTACATGACTAATTGGCCAGTTTGTTTTACTGTCCTCCATGGCAATGCTGATTTTTCTGACAGCATGCAAATCAAGCTGCTATCAGCAAGAGAGGTCTTCCCTTCAAAAAAGCAAAAGGAGGAGGCAAGCTGCAGTTGCTAGCTAGGAAAGAGCAGCTGCTTGGGGACAAGGGGCTGCCTTTAGCTAGAAATATCTGACCAGGAAGGGGGTAGGGATTTAATGAGCTGCGAGGACAAGAGACCTAATCACACAAGAGTGTAATTAACTCCCAGAAGATCTCATTGAGTGTTCAGCAGAACCCCCACAACAGCGGTCTTTCAACTTCATTGGAATTAAAGTTTAATTTGATGTCAAAGGGCAAAGGAAAGACCTGCATTATCAAGCATGGAAATCAATGGACTGTGTGAAGGAAAAGGTCACACCCCCACTTTTGCAGGCAGAAAGTCTCAAGGAAGAGGTGAAGACATAAAAGTGCTCAACACTTACTCATCAAACACGATCCAGCACCTTGATGTCTTAATTGCAGTGAGGGGCCCAAACCTGAACACAGGGTTTGAGGTGCAGCCTCACCAGTGCCCAGTGCAGGGGGACAGTCCCTTCCCTTGCCCTGCTGGCCACACTGCTTCTGACACAAGCCAGGGTGCTGCTGGCCTCCTTGGCCACCTGGGCACACTGCTGGCTCATGCCCAGCCGGCTGCCGACCAGCACCCCCAGGCCCTTTCCCACCAGGCCCTTTCCAGCCGCTCTGCCCCAGCCTGTAGCGCTGTGTGGGGCTGGTGTGACCCAGGTGCAGGACCCGGCACGGAGCCTTCTTGAACCTCATCCAGCTGGCCTCAGCCCATCGGTCCGGCATGTCCAGATCCCTCTGCAGAGCCTTTCTATGCTCAAGCAGGTCAACACTCCTGCCCAACTTGAAGTCATGTGCAAACTTACTGAGGCTGCACTTGATCCCCTCATCCAAATCATCAATAAGGATATTAAACAGAACTGGCCCCAATGCCAAGCCCGGGGGAACACCACTTATGACCAGTCACCAACTGGATGTAACTCCATTTACTACCACCCTTTGGGTTCAGCCATCCAGCCAGCTTTCAATCTGGCATAGAGTACACCCACCCAAACCATGAGCAGCCAGATTTTCTGGGAGAATGCTGTGGGAGGCAGTGTCAAAGGCTTAACTTTGGTGTCATAAACATCCCTGGCACTGAGGTCAGGCTGACAGGCCTGTAGTTCCCTGGATCCTCCTTCCTGCCCTTCCTGTAGATAGGCATCACACACTGGCTAACCTCCAGTCTTCTGGAATTTCCCCAGTTAGCCAGGACTGCTGATCCATGATGGAGAACAGCTTGGCACACTCCTCCGCCAGCTCCCTCAGTACCCTGGGGTGGGTCTGATTCGGACCCATAGACCCGTGCATGTCTAATTGGAGCAGCAGGTCACTAATTGTTTCCTCCTGGACTGTGGGGACTTCATTCTGCTCCTCCTCATCCCTGTCTCCCAGCTCAGGGGGCTGGGTACCCTGAGGGTAACTGGTTTCACTATTAAAGGCTGAGGCAAAGGCAGCATTAAGCACCTCAGCCTTTACCTCATCTGTTGTGGCAGTGTTCCCACCTGCATCCAATAAAGGGTGGAGATTATCCTTGGCCCTCCTTTTGTTTCTGATGTGTTTGTAAAAACATTTTTTGTCTTTTACAGCAGCAGCCAACCTGAGTTCCAGCTGGGCTTTCACCTTTGTAATCTTTTACCTGCATAACCTTGTGACATCCTTATAGTACTCCCAAGTGCCTGCCCCTTCTTCCAAAGGCGCTAAACTCTCCTTTGTCCCCTGAGTTCCAGACAAAGCTCTCTGTTCATCAGGCTGGTCTTCTCCCCCACCAGCTCATCTTTTGGCACTTGGGGATGGCCTGGTCCTGCATCTTTAAGAATTCCCTCTTGAAGAATGCCCAGCCTTCCTGGACCCCTTGGCCCTTCAGAACTACCTCCCAAGGGATTCTGTCAACCAGGCTCTTAAACTAGCTGAAGTTGCCCCTCCAGAATTCCAAGGTAGCCATTCTGCTGACACTCCCTCCTTACTTCTCCAAGAATCAAAACCTCTTATCATCTCATGTTCGCTAAGCCCAAGTTGTCCTGTGACCACCACATACCCACCAGCGCTTCCCTGTGTGCAAACAGCAGGCCCAGCGGGACATCTCCCCTGGCTGGCTCACTGACAGCTGTGTCAGGCAGGCATCTGCCGCACACTCAGGAACCTCCTGGTCTGTGTCCTATCCGCTGTGCTGTATTTCCAGTGGACGTTTGGTAAGTTTAAGTTCCTCACAAGGACAAACTGTTGAAACAGTCCCTGACATACGGAGCTACCCCACCGCCTCTCCTTCCTTGCCTGTCCCTTCTGAAGAGTCTGTAGCCATCCCTTGCAGCACTCCAGTCATGCGAGTTTCCCCCCATGTTTCCGTGACGGCGACTATGTCATGGTCTTCCTGCTGCACGATGGCTTCCAGCTCCTCCTGTTTGCTGCCCGTGCTTCGGGCACTGGCATAGATGCACTTCGGCTGTGCCATCGATCTCACCTCCAGGCCTGGCATCCCACCCGCAGGCTCATCTCTGATGAGCTCGGGTTTATTCCCTTCCCGCTTTGAGTCGGGTTTAAAGCTGTCTCGACGAGCCCTGCTAACTCCTGACCAGGGATCCTTTTCCCCCTCTGAGGCAGGTGAACCCCAGCTGTGGCCAGCAGGCCTGCTGCCGTGTGAACTGACCCACGTCAGCCCCCCCGAGATCTGGCCATTGACACCAGGCCCAGAGCCAGTGCTGATCTGTGGGACCTTGCGGTGACACAGCCCCTCGCTCCCTGCGGCCGGCAGGACAGAAGGAAGCACCACCTGTGCTCCCGATCCCTCCCTCAGCCCCGAGGTCTCTCTCCGTCGCCCTCAGACTTCTTGGCGTTGGAGTTCATCGCTGCCCCTTGGAAGCCCAGCAGTGGGCAGTGATCAGAGGGCCGTACCGGGCAGGGGGTGTCCTGGTGACGTCCCTTACCCAGCCCCAGGGAGGCCAGCAGGCTTCCTGGCTTTGCAGTTGCTATATGGCCAGCAAATGAGTTTCCATGCAAAACCTTTCCTAAGTAACAGCTAGAAAATTAAATCAGTGCGGGTGATGAGAGGCATTCAAGTAAGAGCAAAACCAGCAGGTAGTAGGTAAGTATCTTCTGCTTTCATCCTCACACAGGTTGCCTGAACCCCTGGCTTTCTCCAGCATGGTAAAGCCCTCTCCCTGAGAAAGCGCAGCACTGAGAATGGTGGAAACACCTCAACAACCCCTCTGCAAATTGATCTCTTGCCTCTGCTTGGTAATGCCATCATTCTGATGAATCAATCTTTGCTCTTCCCCTGCTATTCCTTGTCAACCACCCCTCAGCTCCCATCCTCTGCTGTAATCTGATTCCTTAGATACTGTCCTACTACCTGCTACTTTTTGAAGAGTGTGGCCTACCTGGGGACTATATAACACTATCACAGTGCTTGGAAAACAGGAAGGATTTTAATTCATCTTCAGAGTAAATAGAATATCTACAGAAAGAGCAACCCATGTAAAACAAGTAAGCACACGTACGCTCCCCAGTACTTGGCCCAATAGTCAGGTAGCTCTTGGGAAATGCCACTGTCTCCAGCCACACACAGTGTAATGACTTAGGTAACACACCTGTGGAGTTACTTCATGAGTTATCTCACACATAGGCAAGTGGTCAACACTCCAGTTTCCATTCATGCAAAAGGTGGCCTTGAAATCAATAAAACTGTGAGCTCTCACTCATTGTTTTGCGGACATGAAGGCACAATTGCTGGCAAAAAAGTATGTTTGGTTCATCCTGCAAATCAGGTCTGTGCTATTTCTGCATGTGTGCAGAGTGCAGAAAGTATATCTTGTCATTTATCCCAAGGAATACCTTGTAATCTTTATTGGAGCAGAAGGGTTTCCTGAAATGTCTTGTCTTTACAATTTCCAAGTACTTTGTCATGCCCAGGGAAAAGTGGCAATCCCCCAAACGAAAGCTTGCCTCCATGTACAGGGATTTTCCTGAGCTGAAATACACAGCCTTTGCAGACCATAGACTAGTTTGCAGGCTGTCTGCAGATGGTCTTTCAACTTTGGCTCTGCTTGGAGCTATTTACACTTGAACCCCATCTTCACCTGTCCATGTTCATTGGCCTTTCCCTTCACTCTTGCATTATGGCTTCTACCGCACCAATCTTTCTGGAGCCACCACTAAGCTTACTTGGCCAGCACTGAGCTTTAGCAGGCTGTTCTACTTCCCTCTGCCAGATCATATGGATCCTCCACGTGACAGACCTTCTGCCACAGTTGGTTTAGACACCCAATGAAACTTTTACATCAGGTGTCCAAATTACTGCCCATAATCTTTTCCTGCCCATCCCTTGTAAAATACAGTAGATGCTGTGGTAATTTGTAAGAGCAAGCTGTAGGCATCACCCCAGCAAGCTGTGCACCCCACGTGTTTTCATAGTAGAGAGCTGAAGTACCTCCTGCCTCACCCTGCCCAGTCAACCCAGCTCACACCTAAATGGTTCCCATCTGATCCCTTTACCATCTGATCAAGCCAAGCTCTACAGTAAGACTGCAGCAGAGCAAGCCCACACCTTTCCAGTTGCAGCTAATCACAATTCATCAGCCAGCCCCTTGAAGAAACAATGTAAACCCGTCTGAATTGCTTTCAGAATTGTCATTAGTTTCCACCCACTTGAGCAATAAACTCGGAATTAAGCCCACAGAAAGCAATCTAATCCTGCTGCAACTTTTACGTACTGAAAACCTTAGGAGCTTGATACATGGTTGTGCTGCATTTTACATTACTCGATTACTTCATAATCACTTCAGTGTAAGTAACCTAATGTTTTTTAAAACATTTATTTCAAACCTTCCATCATTATACAGATTAATTCCTCCCATGACAAAAATGTAAAAGCTGAAAGATCAGCATCCATTCTCAAATCTTTGTGCAATGACCATTTCACACTAGGAGCCATCAGTTTACCAAAAAAATTAAAAAAATAAAAAAAATCCCTGCTACTATGTCAACTTCCTTGCAAAATCCTTCTGACAAATTTCACTGCACTGAAGGGGATTTCAGTCTTGTATGAAATCTTCTGTGAACAAGCCACAGATCAGTAACAGAAATACTCTCCAATCTCCAAACATATTCGTCCATCAGAAATGAGTCTTCATTTTCTTACAACAGCTGCAGAAAAATTGCAACCTTCTAGTTCAATACACTGTTGTGCCAGTAGGCTTCCATAAACTAACAGAATAAATTAATCTGAATACAAAAAGAATTTAGCCAACAGCAAAAAATCACATGGCTAAGTTTCAGAAGCGTCTATTTCACAAAGTAATTGAAGTTTTAAATTTTCTGTGTGACAGGTCTGTGTAACTGCTTTTCTGTTGAATGTGGCTAAAGTGTGAACTAGAGTTAAAATTGTCACAAAAAGAGACATTTTCATTAACATTCATCCAAACTGCCTGTGTTATCACAAGTTTGCTTTGATGGTTTTCATAATCTTCTTTGTTTGCTTTCTGCACTGTTGAGACTAGCAAGATCTAATTCACAAGAATATTTCCAGAAAGGCTCATGAGTTAGCCCAGGTTATAAATGTTCGCAGAGTTGCCTCCACAGCACAGTGCTGGTTATGGAGGCAGCCAGTTTGTCTACAAAAATGGTGCCATGTGCCTTCAGTTTCCAGCATCTTGCACTAACCATGAACAACCAGTAATGCACAGAACAGTCTTGGCCAATTGCCTATAGACAGCTAAAATGAACCTGTATCAAACACCATGTATTTCAGAGTATGAAATATTTCAAAGTCTTTATACAGCGATTTTGCAAGCAGAAAAATAAGTGAAATGTAAATGAAGGGGGAAAGAATATTTTAGTCCACCATGAGTGGGCTAAAAGCACGCAGGTGGCCAGCTGCAGTAGAGGAGTGTGGTATGGCAGAGCTTAGTTACATCCTATCATTTGCCCATGCCCACAGTATTTGCTGGAAATACTGCATTCACCATCTATCCATTTAGTCTGCAGAAACTCAGGCCAGAGCTTCCTTTACTTTTTAATTTTTCTATAATGAAATTTGACCTTCCGGGGCACTGAATTGCTCCTACAGTGTTGAATGCCCTCCAAGCCTTGCAGAACAGTGCAGACTGCTGTTTTGCTCCACTCCCAAGAGGATCTTGTACTGGAGAAAACTGATCAGATTGACAATGCAAAACTGCTGGGGGCAGGAACAGAAGTGTCTGCAACCAAGTATTAATCTTAGCTTGAAGTTAAAGGCAGAAGCACAACCAAAAGAACCTCTTTCCTCAGAAAGGAAGACTAACACCCCCACCTTGCTCCAGCGATCCAGCTGTCACACAGCATCCTCATGGGTCCTCTGGATCCTTTTTTTGTCCCTGTGTCTTTTCTCAGGGCACAGTACTTGCTGTGAGCAAGTGTTTAATAGGTCCACAAAGAAAGGAGGCACATACAATCGCTTATTGGTTCAATATGTTCATCCACAGAGAGAAGGACATAAGGACCTTACAATTCTACTGACAGATGATCACTGCCTACTGAGTCACCCTGTGGCCCTGAGCAAGTAAGAAAAGTTAACACAAGATGTAGTATCAGCCCTGTCGTGCTAGAGGAACAGACTGTGCTGGGGAACTTTCCAGGTGAAGAAAGCTGACCTTTGGGAGGAAGGACCTGGAAGTCTGCCTGGAGTGGGGCTAGTAGTTCTTGACATCACAAATCCGTCTCCTTGTGGTTTTGCCAACGTACAAATAATTTCATGGAAATTGCTCGTGTCAAAGCTGGCCAAATCCAAGTGAAACCCTGTGTGTCAAGTACAAAACTTCTGGAGTGCTGTAAAACAAATTAAGACTCTGCTGTTTGTGAAGATCAGCTACAGAACCTGGCCAGCTACAGTACGCATCAGTTCCACCACCTAAGCCCTATGTGAAAAAGAGCACTGGCTGCACGTTGTCTGTTGTCAGTCATCAGCATTTGTTATGCCAAGGTAAACGGTCTAGTGCTAATTGTCCCTGCAGCTGATGAAGCTAAATACCTCCTAGCAGGGTGGATTTCTCCATTCACAGGAAAGTATCTAACCACTAACAAGGAGCAAGTATTTCATGGCTTATAAGGATGCTGGACCAAACAATTAATGGAAGATAGAAAGCCTTCAGAAACTCATGTCTGCAGAAGGAAACTAGGGAGAAATCTCAGACTACACTGTGGAAAGAGAAACCTGGAGGAAACAATGTGAGCTAAGATTTTTTATAATAAACTACATATACACACAACCCAAAACTTTATCTGCCAGAGCCCACTGCACCACCACTCTATTAAAACTCCTTCCACAGCCAAATCAGATTCACCTGCCCAAGGAACTTGCAGCAACAATAAAAAAACCCTGCAACCTCCTGCTCACTCACACTACCTCAAGTAAAATTCCTAATGTAGGACCTAATACAAAGTCCACACAAGGCAGCCAGAGTATTTCTATGCACTTCAATGAGTCCCTCAATAGCAAGCGTGGCATGAAGTGTGTTCTGTCCTGAGGATGAATGAAGGAGACAGTTAACCACTTCCACCCAAGCAGGTGCTGCAAAGAGAGGCACACCAACTGTCACAGCAAGCACACTGTTACTCTGTTCCCTGCATGGGAAAGAAGGCTCTGTGGGCATGCTACAAGATGTGCGGTAAAACACCTACACAAAATCCTGCAGAGTCAGGCTCAACACAGCTGCTGACTGAGAAATAACAGAATCCTCAGATAACTTGAGACACATCTTCAGGGCCTACCACAGGGATGCACTGTCTGTAAGACCTTTTGTTTATTCATGGGCTCTGTTACTGTATCTGCTGAATGCCACTTGAAATGTGCATACCACAAAGCAAGACAAACTAGTGCAGCTAGATCACTGGTAGCACTGCTGATGTCAGATATCTTCTGTTTCTTCTAATTTCCAGGCATCAGATGTGGTGTGCAGCAGAGCTGGGGTGCAAGTTGGGAGTCAGTGTTATCTCACTGTAGAGATAACCTCTGCCTTCCTCACATTGAATCATATGCATCTATATGATGCAAATGCTGAACTGATCAATAGCCTAAGGAAAATCAGCTCCCAGGTGTAAAAAAAAATTCAGCGCAGGCCTTGTGGTATGCACACGTTACAATGGAGCAGTCAGGATTAAGCATTGGCCTTAATAAACAAACAAGCTCCAAATTTATCCATTTGTCTACATTGCAGATACTTCCATTGCAAAAAAAATGTTTTCATGGCTTCAAGGAAAGCTAGTTTCTAAATAAAAACATCTTTGTCTATAATTCTCACAGCCATCCCAAGAAGTTCTCAGAATCTGGAGTCATTAGTGTAACTGGGTAAAACAGGATAAGCCCTGGCCATAACAGAACTGTTAATGTATAAAGGGTAAGACTAAATTTTGTCATCTGAAGACTACATTTCTTCCTATGGTTCAAAGTAGGTCAAGTGCCCTCACGGAATACCTATTTGTTTCTCACAGAGAAGTAATGATACTTATGCATCTCCAGTCTTATTAAAACCTCAGTGAGAGGCGAAGTCAGGGATGTCAGCTTAGTTTCTTGTTGCATTGAATGGACAAGGCATGATGTCTGGAAACGGTTGATTATTTTTAATCAGACACATGCAAATCACACTGTCAGTGAATCACATGCAGAGCTGTTAAGTTTTGCAGCAGCCCACGCAAGACCCGTAATCCAAGGAAACACCAGAGCAGCTAGATGGTTGGTCTTGCAAGGTGGTATGCACTGCAAAGCCATGCAAGAGCTTAAGTGTGTGCTTAATTTAAAGGCCATAAGCAATCCTCACCATTATTTTTTCAATAGAAGCACTTGCTTACGTGGTTGGCTGAGAATAGGATGAGACAGAGCATGTAAGGAGAAGCAACCCTGCATGCTAGTAAGAATGGTGACTACCATGAAGGTATCTACAAGAAATTTTTATGGATGGCTGTGTCTCAGGCCACCAAGTTTTGCTTCTCCAGCTAGAGCTGATGTAATCTACCAAGCACATGCCTTGTCCTGAGCCATGTTCTTATTATCACTATGCTTTACTTCAGTGCTTGCTTTTCTTGGAGAAGAGGGAATGGAGGACCCAAAATCGGGTGAGGGAAGTTAGATGAATTATGTAACTGTGATGTGTGTTTCATGAGAGGGTTGAAAACCAGGCCAAGTGAGCTCCCTGACATAGATATTTTTTTTTCACTTGCCAATGGGAATGATGTTGCCTCTATTCCTTCAGCTTCAAAAGAAGACAAAACTCCTCACTTTGCTTTGAGGTTTGACACAAAATTCATGTGATGCTTATGGAAAATTCCTGCAAAAGAAACAACATGAAACATCTCCTTCTAAAGTTTTGTTCAAGTTTTAATTATTTCAGAACACTGTAGTAAGACTTAGAAGAAGGTCACCGGGAAGGCACGTGAATAGTAAAGAGTCATTGCCTCAAAGTACAGCCATGGTAGCAATTCTCACTTTGCCAGCCAGAATCCTGTTCTGTGACCACTGAGGCTCCAGTACACTAGTTGAATGTTGCCACGGGGATACCACAAGACATTTATAGGTGAGCTCTTGTATCTTAGCTGTTCAAACTGGGCCCCCTGTCCTTTTCAAAGGAGAAAGGTCTCCATGTATGGCAGATGGCATAAACCAGTGAGGATCACAAGGTAGCTCTAATCTAGCACCTCCTACACACAAATCAATCTGCATGTTTTCTGCAGAGCCCTGCCAACTAACTCAAACCAAAAGTGAGGACAAGGGAGCATCTCCACAGCACATGGTGGGGAGTTACTACTTGCCCTTCCCTAGGGATTTGAAAATGCACCCCTTCTTACTGGTAGACTCAGGCTAATGACTGCATCATGTCTCTGCAAGCGAGGAAAGCACAACCATTATCCAAGCCTAACTCATTGTGTGATTATTCCCATTGTACAGCTCCATTACAGAATGTTGAACCAGGGGGATTTGCCAACACCAGAGGGGATTATGCCAGAGTATGGGTAGAGCTCCTGCTCCCACCCTGTCCTCTGACTGCAGCTCTTTTATATGCAAGGGCTGTTTTTTGTCAAGTGATATCTGAGGGGAAAAGGAAGAACAACAAAAAACCCAAGAGGTTTCAAAATAGCTTGCACTGCCTGTCAAAGCCTTGTAGATGTCCACAAGTGCCAAGCCAAGAAACTCTCCTTAGCAGCTTTTGTTGGAAACAATTAACATTTCAAGTTTATCTTTTCTGTTCTTTCAGACAGCTATGAAAAGACTGTAAAAAATGACAATACCAGCATTCATTGAGGCTGGCTCAGTCCTGCTCTGTCTGAGCAATCGCCAGCACATGTCTCGTCTGGGAAAAGGCAGTCTGAAAAGCTTGAGGAGTCTATTTCTCTTGAGTTTGATATTCCTAATATCAGGAGGGAAATCCACCAGTGAGATGAAAGCAGGCCACAGCAGGAGAAGGAGCAACAAAGCTGCATAGCCAATGCACAGAGGCTTGGAAACAACCTTAATTGCTCTCAAAGAGTGTGTTAACCTTGATTTCCAGCAATGACACTTTTCCCCATATTAATACAAGATGCTTTCAGGTAGGTGTCAGCTCTGCCTGCATCTGGCATACTACATTAGTCCCAGGGAATGTGGTGAACCATTGAGGTTGTTGTTCTTCAACCAGGGTCAATAAATATGAAAAAAAGTGCGGAAAACCAGGGTGCCTAGCTCAGTCCTTGACCTCATACAGCTCCTGAAACTTGTGAAGACAGGGACTACATTCATTTCACTGGTTGGAAACAGAGTCTTTTCATCCTTGTGATAGTACTAATCAGGAATATATCAGTGATATCAAGTGAGTTACACCAATGTGGGGCACAGAAAGGGTGGAGTCAGAGATTCTGCTTTGTCTTTATGTTCTTTAGATTATGTATACCCAGAAGAAATGAACAAAGTGCACAAGCTGTTGTCAACCCCCAACTTAAAATTAGGCCCGTGAAGTCAACCACAGCTGGAAAATAAGTATCAGGTTCTCACTAGGCCAGTATTGCTCCATAATAAATTAAAGCACAAAGAACTGTGACACAATTATTTTCTCAAAAGCCTGAAAACTTAAGTCTATAATGATTCCAGGCTATGGCTCTTATAACACTTATGTGGTATTCAGGGTGTCACTGATATCCAGATAAACAATTAGTGGCCTTTAGGGAGCTCTCTAAGTGCCTAATGCCATGTAGATTTGCAATCACTGGTAGAATTAATGCCTATTTTGCCTGTTGAAGTAGAGATCAAATTTGATTTGCATGCATAAAAATGCTGAATCCCAAAGTCAACCTTTGTTCTGCTTGGCTTGGCTATGGCAATGGGTGCCAGGCTCATCTCCATGAGACCAAGTCCCCACCACTGTAGATTGTCAGGGGCATCATCCCTTTGTGCTTGTGAACCCAGTGTCATGTCCACTATGTTGTGATTGCCTTGTGTAGGTTATGAACTTTTGTCACCATTTCAGGGGGACAGTTAACAACTTCAGCACCATGCAATGAGTGACAATACCTATAGTTACTGTAGCTGGAAAATGGTATTCTGCCAAGTGTCTAACTTCTGCAGTTTGCAATAGTTTGGCATGGTCTTACAACGGAAGGAAACTGATACATATCTGACCTCTGGGGGTCCAATGACCTACCAAGCAGAACACATAGCAAAAGTGGGGTTTTCCTCTGAGAACATCCTGCCATCTGTCCATGATAATTCAGTTTTGAGGACAGACAGGGTGGCAATATCCAGCACGGAAAGGGATATGAGAAAAAGATCCCTGTTTCTAACAGTGGAACCCAGTAAACAGAGCATCTTCTCACCCATTGGTTTAATCAAAGTTTGTATGGTGGTTGTTATTGTAGGCACATGTTCTTCACAGATAGAGAGATTTCAGTGCTTTTACCTGAAAATTAATATTTTGAAAAGTGGGTTAAACCAGCAGTTCTAAAACATGTGGGCTCAACACAAACATTTACGGCAGCAATGGCTGCAAGAACAGCAGAGGCAGCAGTTTCATCAGCAGTCAGCTAAGTCACTCTGATTAGCAAGTTCTTCTGCAATACAATGAGCTGTTCTGGAAAGCAAAGAAACTTGGATTAAGGTATGAGATGCACACACTAGCCTGTGCCACTCAGGAGACTGGCAGACACTTGTGCCAGAGCTGCAGCAGCCCAGTGGACTTCCCTAGAGGAGGCAGCAATATTGCTGCTACTGTCAAAGTGATGAGACCATGAAAGAGTACAGAAGTGTTGCCCCTGTGAGTAATGGCTGCAGCCTTTGGGCCAGATGCATGCATCAAATGAGAGTCTGGCATCAACTGTGGATGCAGCAAGATCCCAAGGCTGTGACCTGTTCTGGCGACTGGAAATGTCCAGTGGAGTAAGAAGAGTTGTATCATATAAAGGCTTGTGAGTATACATACTAATGGCTGCTTGGACTGAAGCAAATAAGCTAACTTCACTCCTTCAGGGAGTAAAAAAGAATGCAGGTATCTTGTAGCAGGCAAAATCATTAGCATGCAGATAGTTTTTAGTGCAGCAAAGGCATCTACTGAAAGGTATTATATATTGTTGAACACAGCAGAGTTATGCATAGCTCCCATTTACTTTACTGAACAAAAAGGACTCATTTGAAGTACTGCCTATTAGCTGAAATAGAATGAACAGCTACATATCAAGAAAAAGAAATGCTAAGCTTTATTAAAAACAGTTAAAATGGTAAATTTTATGGGAAGTGACATTCATAAGGAAACTTACTGGATGGTGGTATGGTTAGTCATTTTGTATTATCAAAAGCCTGGCACTAGTAAGCAGATAAAGAATTTGCATGTCAGTTTCATACAGGTTTAAATAAATAGCTGAGATTTTGGCAGTCAAATAAAAAAAGAAGTTACAGTTCAGTCCAGGTTGACTTTAAATGTTTTAAGGTTTAGTTCAGTGAATAAAAAGTAAAACAACAAAACAGATCCTACTCAAGGCATTTAGCAAAAAGCAATGAAAATGAACGGCTAGTCTTAGGCTCCATCTACTAAACCAGTGAGGTGGAACAAGTCTGTCTAATTAATCAACAACCTAGAGGGCAAGGAATTCACTTCTGGATATTCCCTGAATAATGTTTTATATGGTATTCAGAAGGGAAGGCAACATGATACCTATACAGAATTGCTCTGTATTTATTCTAGTGGTATTCCACTTTGATATAAAATACTTAAATACTCAGAAACCAAAGGGAAAGAAAATGACTATAACTTCATGATAAATTGGGTGCCCCCTGAGAGGTAGGATATGGACTTCCATCTTAATTTCAAGGAACATTTTCTACAGAGCGAAAAAACATGCACAAAAGAGACTGGGAGTGAAACACAAGAAGTTCAGAGAAAGAGCATGCAGCTCCAGAGGTGAGGGGACCCTCTTGACTGCTAGGGAACACAGATTTGAATTCCAGTTCCTGTATTACAGACAAGCACACTGACTCTTATCTGTTAAATAGAGAGGGGGAACACCTCCCCTCCTTCATGAGTGCTGCCAGGAAAAAAAGTTCAGCCTGAAAAATTTAACTTGAATCCATAAATAGAGTTTCCCATGAAGCCAACAGATTTGCACCAGCACAAAACTGATTAGTCACACTGGAAAATGAGGCCTTACATCTACTAAAGAGATTTTACAGCTGAGGCCGACATGCTTTTGGAGCCGTGCTGTTTCTCTATTCTCTCCTGACTGAATCTCTTGGGTTATACAGTGTGAAGATTTGCCCTTCTACTATTCTGTCTGACATTCACTGACTCTCTAGTTCAATGGTAAATACTTGGTCACCTCTGAGGACTAGACTATCATTCTGGAAGCACAATTATACAAACTCTCATACTTCATTATGGAGGAGAATATAACCACAGGATGTAGCTTAGTGATCCTCTTGGGACAGGCTCCAGTGTAGGACTCACTAAATAAAGAGTGACATGAAGGTATTTGTCAGAAGTAACATATTAAAGGCTAACAAATAAGCACATTAAAGACATAATTTTTCCTCACACTGAAAGAAAAATGTGGAGGGATGCAAAGAGTCCTTTGCACAATACATAACTTAATTTGTCAAAGGATTAATACCTACTAACTCCACTTTTACAGAATGGATACCTCTTGGTAGATAGATGTCAGCTGAATTCCTTAAAAAACTGGACCCTCACTGATTTTGTTTAGCTTTTAGGGCTGTGTTCAAACTTGGAGGAGATTCAGACATCAGGTTAATGTAACAAGATTTTGAATAGCATCACCCTGAGTATAGTGAAGTAGAAGGGATGCTCTAGCCTGCACCTGAGGCAAGACCTGTTACAATAGTATTCTTATCTCCTTTCCAGGCTACAGTCAATTAGCTGATTGATTTGTGATCTTATTAAATCACAAGTCTGGATCTGGAACATCTTCCTGATTCTTTTCATACTGTCTCTGGCAATATGCACTTGTTTCCTGGACTATGAGCAGGACAAAGACACAATGACTATCCACATCATGTCCCATGTAAACCAGGATATCACCAGCACATGCTTGTGACTTCCAAAGTCAAGAAACACCCTTCTTTCTTCCTTTGACTTCTTCAGTCACTATTTTAACCTATTTACACTTTTGGGCTCCACAGATCCCTGTAACAATTATGTGTGGTGTGAAAAAGTACTTCTTATGTTTGTTATAAACCACTTGCCCAAAAGTTATTTTTCTCTTGGGCAGTACTTCTTGTGTTCATCATGGGATTTCATCTGTCCCTTTACTGTCTAGTCACTCAGATACCTCACGTCCATCCACAGTTCTTTACAATAAGTTTCCTTTTCAGCTAATCTAAACACTTCTCTATTATCTTCTGATTTTGTCAACTCACTGTTTGCCCTCTTTTCAGAGCATATGACCATGGTCAACAGTATCACAGACCCATCCTTTGTGACTTCCATTTCGATGGGGGGAAAAAAACTTTTCTGCTCCGGTATTTTAATCAAACATTTAATCCTGAAAGGACCCTTTTTCTTTATTTTATTTTTTTTCCTGGCAGTCTAAGAACCTCAAGCTTTTGAAAATCCACTGCTTTTTGAAAACCTGCTTCTTTTTGAAAATCCTTGTATTCAATATTATGGGCTTGCTGACTTTAAAAATCCCTAATGGCTTGCCTTTTCTAGGTAAAAGTGATACTGACTCTTCTCATATGTTCCATGCCCTCCTGAACATAGTTTTCATTATACTATCTACTTTTTTCAGAACTCAACTCAGGCTTATTGGTTTAGAGTTGCCTAGATTCTCCTTGGTAACCCTATTTAAAAGTCAGTGCCATACTCAGTTAACCTCTAATCATATGACACAAAGTCAGTGTCAGGTTACAAGCTTCGGGTATAAAAATTCCATATAGAAGCACCTATAAGTCACAAGACATTACAATACAATCTCATCCTGGCAGTTTCCCAGTCTTCAGCATATTGTTTTATTTTTCTGATTTACATTGTTTATCACATCTAACATGGCAGTCAGTATCAAGGTGGAGACTTGGATTTTCCAATAGAAAAGTCTACCACTTCAGCCACTGCTGTTGAAATAGACAGGAGTGGTGAAAGCACATACTTCTAACTGTAGGCTACACACTTAAAGACTCTGTTGACGAGTTTTCTGTTTATTTGAGGGAATAATAGTTCCTTGTTCACGCTCCTGGTCATCTTAGATCATCCATCATGGAGGTGTGTGCAAAAATGCTTTGCACACAATAACATTGTACCTTCGGTGAGCCGTTTAGCCATTTGGTAACACCAAACATAAATAATTGCGGTAAAGCAACACTGTTAAATTAGCTGAAGGTGACCCAGCATGCTTTTTTGGCTGCAACAGGCCAGGGCTATTGGAATTGTCCTGGTCTCCTGTCAAAAGTATTTTTTGGATATTGTCTCATCCTGGATTTTTGCCTGACAGGGGATTTTTTCCTGTCTCTGTCCCAAACCAGGACTCTGGAAAAAGGCTTAAAGCAATTATGCTGAAATCTTTTCATCCTATTCACAACCCAGACTGCAGCTAGCAAAAAGCTTGTGTCTATTGGGAAAGTTTGGCTTTACTGTGGAACTTGGGGACCTGCTAACTTTGGCTCAGGAACGAGCCTCTGAGTGAGGAACACCTATACCAGCTACAGCCCACATGCCACTACTTTGCAGCTTTCTTTTTACACAAAGCTGGTGACTATAAAGGGGTACAAACTATCTCCTTGAGCATTGTTTGCAGGGAGTTTATTGTAAGAGCAGTGTGCTTCTAAGCATTGTGAATGTCCACCCAGAGCTTGCTGCCTGGATGCCCGTTGACAGCAGTGCTCATAACTTTGCCATCCTGTAGGTGTGGGAACTCCAAGTGGGAACAATACCTATTGTCTGTCCATAAAACAGCCTGCATTTGGTAAATCTGGAGCATAGTGAGCTAAAATTGCTCTTAAAAAACATATTGAAGTGTAACTGTGCTTAGTCTTCTGAAACAGGATCACTTTAAAGACCTTTTGGTTTCAACTGGAATCAGCAGGTCTGCTTAGAGAATGAAACAGCCCACATGAGGTAACAGAGCTGAGCTCTAGAGCTGTTGACAGAGGCCTCCCAAAAGGCAAACCTGGAGACAAATACGTTTCAGCTTGTGTTTACAAATGGGCAGGGAGTACACATGAATGTGCAAAGCACAGGCAAGCCATGCATCAAAAGGGAGGTACCTGAAAGCGTGGGAAATGCAGTTCCTACTGACTTGGAGGTAAGTGGCCACTGTTGGGACTAAATGACTTTCAAATGTAGCGTCATGTGTTTGCAGCCAGACTCGCCAAACTTGTACATGCATCTGCAGCCTAAGCAGGTTTTCAGTTAATGAGGTGCCTATTTCCATAAAAACACAGACACTGCAGTAACACAAAACAAGAAGGTCATTGGGCTGGAGAGGAGCATGCCTGTTGCTTCAACACATACATGAACAGAGCCTGAAGGGACATTGCAGGATTGTCACCAGCGAACTGGCTGCCGTAACACTGAAAGGGTGAGCATAGCAGCCACAGCAAAGTGGAATATTTGCTTTCGTTGCAACACCACCAGCAACATTCATACTCACTGCAATAGCTGGGCGGAGGGGTGGGGGGTGGCAACAAGAAGCTGAGACATGTCTGGGGTACACAAGTGCAGGTCATTGCGAATGAAAACCTGGCCAAAAACATGTATCAACCTGGCAGGGCCCTGCAACATGCAAACTTCTCAGGTGCATTTCCACAGGCTGCTTCAGGCATACCACTATTAACGTTAAGGAGGGGAAAGGAAGAGGAGAAAACCCATTAAGTGGTTAAAACAGAGAAAATAATCAAATGCATGCCAGCCTGAACTCTGGGCCTTCCCTGTATCCAGTGGGTCAATAGGTTTTTCCCCAGCACACTGGTGGTTTTGCTGCTAGGAGGAATGCAGCAAAAAGAATAACAATTTTGTTTGCTGAGGGAACCCAGAGGCCAGGAATACCCATGCAATTAGTGCTGTGCTGAGATTGCTGTTTACTAGAGATGGCAGGAAAGTGATTTAAAGAATTTCCAAGTGACATAAACAGGCAGGGCCAGATCCAACACCAGTGACACAGGCTCTGACTGGCTGTATAGGCAATTGGCCCTGTCTTCTCCATGGCCTAATTCATGAACAGCATCAAATTCTGTCATGTTTCCCAGAGTGATGTGAGAATGCACAAACAGGGTAAGACCATGTGTGTTTGAGATTCCTATACAAATCTATGTTCTTTTGTGGCAAGCAAAAACCAGCAAGGGGTGGTCCCCCTTCCCACAACATAAATGAAGCGCAACTATGTTTATTTTCTTACATCTGAGATTCATTCTGGAGGAACCAATAGCACTACAGCTATCTTTGTCTTTCTAAAAACCATCAGTCTGCCCACATGCTGAGCCAGCATTCATTGGGACAATTTTCTGCCAAGCAACACTGAATTTTTATGGCCCAGACCTTAAGAGCAAGTTGCTAAAGCAGAGGCACATGGACAGTGCTGTAACTATGGCTATTTATTAACAGTCTCAAGAACTGAAACATGCCATTTTTAAAGTACTTTAAGGCCTATGGGGCAAAAAAGGTCTCAATGTAGCAAATATTCTTTTAACTAATACTTTTGTTACTTTATGTACTTCCTCACTTCCACTATACACCCCATGATAGCTCACTTCTTAATCCAGCCTCTCTTTGTGCCTTCCTAGCAATCTGTCCCCTCTCTAATTCCTGTCATTTCACTTTCTTTTCCCAGAAGACCTCCAAGGTATCCTATAAAAGCAGCAGACTGTGGACATCCTCCGGATGGGCTGTCAGCATGCAGAGCATAGGGAGAGACCACTGCCCTGCCATGCCTGGAGGAATGTTCTTGGTGTTGGGAGGGTCTTGCGGGGCACTTTGCCTCCACAGCTTTGTGAAGCAGCTCTAGGGCTGTCCGCTGAGCCCAGCCTGGTGCCCACGCTGCTTGTGGTGAGCACCTCGGTGGCACCATGCTGTGCAGGCATGTTTTTTTGGTCATGCAGGAGTCCAATCATGAGTAAGCCCAAGGCAGCACCAGATGCAAACCCCTTGGTTTAGAGAACATGTTCTTCCCCAGGGGAGTAGGGAAGGAGGGAGAATAATGTGCTGATCACAAGGTTTGGGGATTTCTTTGGGCTTTTATGAAATATCTGTCATTTTTCAAAAACCTCCTTGGGATTTCCCTTTCATGCTGTTTGCCCACACAGACGCTCCATAGAATTGTGTTTACTGTCACCCTCTGGTTCCCAGTATCCTGGGAGTACAGCACTGTGCAAGAATGTCTGAGGAGGCAGCTGGCAGCACTGCAGTGATTCTTCTGCTCCCCATACTTTCTGCTCCACAGAGAAAAACATCCTGCTGGGGGGATACAGACCTGCTCTTCTGCTATTCTAGCTGACAGCAAGTTTATTCTGCACTCAGCAAACTCGATACAGAGAGGCATGTGGGTTAAAAGCACTTTGAGCCCACTTCTTATCTTTCCCCACCAGAAATCAAGAATAACAGAAGACAAGGAACTGACAACTCTTACTGCTACCTCACACTGTGTGGCACAGTTCAGACCCCTCTTTTCTGCATCATTTAGTTACATACTGTCAAGCTCTTGCGTGTCACCAAGGTCTTTCTCATCCTCTTTATAGCCCTATGACTGCCTATGTTACACACAACAAACTGCAATTTTGCATGCCATATCAGCAATGTTTTGCTTTGCAAAACCTTGTCTTGTTCTGTCTAACAAACTTTACTCCATTTCTGCTGCTCAGGACAGGCATTGTTCCTTTCCACAACAAGAGGAATTTCTTTTTAAAACCTCAGCTCTTAAAGGAACTGCCTATACTACACCTGGACCTATTTAATTAAATCAGCACAAGTGAGCTGGTTTTTTACTTTCTGCAAAGAAATGTGACAAAAAGGGATATATTGTTGGGAAAAGTAGTAGGTGTTTTGTTTGAGTTTTTTTTATAAAAATAAGCACAAAGCTATCCAAGTTCAGGTGAAAGTCAAAGTGTGTGGCTGGTTCTTCAACAACATGCTTTTTCCACAATTACTTTTCTGTGAAATTTGTTTTCAACTGAGAACCAACTTCACCGATAAAAAGCCGGCTCCTTTTCTTTAAAAGACCAGATTACTGATCCACCCTGAGCAATATTCCTATTTCAGTTTAGATGGATTATTTTTACTTAGTTTAAATTCCATTCCTTATTACCTCCCATTAAATCAGTAAACCAATTTAAAATGAAATTATGTCAGAAATTATATCAAAGTAAATGGTTTCTGCTTCTCTCTCTTTTTTTTTTTTTTTTAATTTAAACAGATGAACCCAGCTATTTCAAAATTTTAATATACATGGGTTCTCAAATACATACACACAAGTACGTGCATGGGATGATATTGTTCCACATTTGAAAGTGCACATACAGACGCTTACACCTGGAAATAAACACTTAAATTCCTACGCTGCCTACAAAGGGGTCCCTGGGAGGTCAGTTGGTTTGTGTGACAATGAATTCCTGTACCAAAAGTTATTTCTGCAGGACAAAGGGCATTTCTGAGATTCTGAGGCAATGATGGATCCGATATGATTGTCAAGCTAGTGTTTTGAAACTTCTGATTATATTCAGACTGTCTCTCCCTGCCATCTACACAAAAGCTTTGCATTGCCCTTTACTGAATTTGGAGACAAAGCAATAATTTGTCTTTCTAAAGGTGCAAGATTTGTGCAGTTATGTTGCCTATTTGCTCTCTCCTAGATGAACAACTTGCAAACCCTGTGACAGTTTCAATTAAGTTCAACACAACAGCAGAGCTCTCACAAATATTGAGCCTCTAAGTTTCATGAGAATAAGCGGTTTTCTTTCCACAGGGTACAGCTGTCCCATGACTGAAGTTTGCTTCCCCTCTCATTTCATCTTTTCACTTGCTTTCAACTGCTGTCTTGGGAAGGAGGCAGTAAAGAAAAGGGAATAAGGGAGCACAAGTTGAAGGCAGTGGGCTAGAAAGTAAAGGGAGTGTCTAGCAATCAAACTGTGCACACACACTGCTCAGCCCAGTCCGTGCCTTCCACCACCTTACCGCTATAATCTCCCCCGACAGACTTGACATTGCACATAATGCAGTCACTGGCACAGGAAGTACACAAACAGCTGCAGATATGTTAACAAAGGGGCCGATGAAGGAACAACAGTTGAAAAAAAATTCTTACTTGTTGGCATTCAAAAATACTGCTCCCAGGAAATTTAGAGGTTTTATATAGCATAAACTTGGCTGGACAGAGGTAGCTCACTTTAGCAGTTCAACTGGATCTGGATTCATACACTTTTGTTTTATGTCACTTAGAACCAGACATTTAATGCAACCTTCCAGCTGTACAATGAAGCAATATTTTACTATCCTATGTGATGATTTGGCTTCCCTGAATTAAGATGCCACACAAATACCCACTACACAAACATAGATGCTTTTTCATTGCTAAAATAAGAGATTATTTTGCTTTGCTGCTTCTGGAAAAGAGGCAAAATTAATACACACTTTTTTAAAAACTGGAGCACATCACACTTATTCCAGCCAAAACCATGGCAGTTCATCAGGGCATGGCCACATGTTTGCAGAACCAGAAACAAATTTTACAAGAGTCACTTTTCTTCGTTTGTATCATTAAGTTTATTCTGCTTTAAATACACACACCAAAGCTACCACGGTTCATATACCAATCTTAGATCCAATTGTTTCTATACTGTAGCCTTTTAATGGAGGTTTTATGAAGGTTCAAAACAGTCCTTGCAAGCGCCAACTGTGGTGCAACTGACAGCACTTACATTTTAGATGTTTCATTCTTAGTATTATTTGAGAAAGAAAATCGCACCCAGAGATACCCTCCCATCTCCATTGCACCTCTCTGAGCATCCTGCTTCTGCTAAAGCACTAAAGATTTTGGAAAATGCCAAGTGCACTCAGTTTCCATTTACCTCAACAACTTGCTCAGCACCTGGCCTCATCCAGCCCCAAAGCTCATTTCTGGCCAGTCTTGGCAAGTTTGCATCTGAACATTGCAACCAAGGCCTAGACACATGAAATTATTGTTCCTTCTTTGTTGGTACAAACTTAAAGTAAAATCTGAGTTCAGAAAAAGTCTTGCAGCATAATAAATTGCTGACAGTTTATGGTTAAAAGAACTGAGGAGTGCAATTTAAAATTGCTGCTTATGTAACAAGAGCCTGAGAACTGCACTAATATTTAATTGAGGGAAAAGTAACTGCTTGGAGATCTGCCAGAAGGATTTTAACAGCTGGAAGTTGAAAAGTGATTCATTTTGACAGCAATAAACGCTCCGTGTTCATAAGTAATTATGTTTGGATTTCCGAGCTGTTTGAATTCTTTCCTGTGTACTATTAACATTTTATTATCCAGATATGAATTTGGATTATCTTTACTTCGAAAATTTACGAAAACCCATTTTTTCCTAGCAGGTACCCACTTATCTTGGGACTGAATGCAGCCTGGAATGAATCATTCAGAATCATTCAGATTCATTCAGAACTGATCTTAGTGAAAAGTGATAAAGTGACCACTTTTATACCATTTATGGAGGGAAGACAAGGAACAACTGCCAGGGCAAGCCTAAGAAAAGAGACAGAAACACAGGGTGAGAAGGCTTTAGCAGGCAGTAGCTCCAAGAGACTGTGATCTGCCTGCCAGCCAGTTTTGTTAGCTCTCCTGAGATACAGCTGGTACCAAAGCCATAGCAGTTACAGAAAGTAATATGCTTTGAACAGATGCAAGCATGAGCCTGACTACATCAAAAGAGAGGGCAAGGGCAATAAGGGTAAACTAAAATAATTTCTTGAGAGTACCAGATAATTGAACACCAGCTTTAGAGTGGTCAAAGACGCTGGACTTCATAGCTTTGTACTGGATCTTGAAGGTGCAATGAGAACAAGCTAAGGGGAATGAGTGGTCTAAACAGATGGGCTAGGGAGTTAGGAGCTGAGGGCAGAGCATTCTCAACCACAGAACAGCCTACAGAGACTAGTGTGTGGAAGATGCAGCACAGTCCAGGCCATACAGAATGTTTGACCAGAAAGCAGAGCCTCCTTGGACACCCTCTACCTTAAGCACAATCCAGTACAAACCTCCAGCCAAGCAGGAAGGGTGACCATCCCCCATTACTTGCAGATACAGAGGTGAAGGCATTCAGCTCTCCAGTTGTAGATTACCATCCCCCTGAAGCCCACCCTTGAAAAAAGCTAAGGTACTGTTGATATGCCCAAGTAGAAGACATAACCAAAGCCAGCTCTGATCCCTTGTGACTGAAAGAACATATCCAGGTCACTGAAGATCAGAGACCCCAGAGGAAACAGATAGAACAATCTCCTTTAGGAAAGAACATGACTGGGAATTTTTTTCTCGCAAGTGTTATGGGCGTAAGAAAACCCTCCACAATTAACAGCAAGGGAAGACTGTTTGCTGTGACAGCCAGTTCTGAGGTACTACCACTTCTGGCACACAAACCTTGTAGGAGCTCACGATGAAACACTACCCTCTAAACAAGCACGTATTGCCTATGCCAGACAAAAGCAGAAGGCTCAGTTTGCAGTGGATTTCATAGGGCACACCCTGTACTGATAAGGAAAACATCAGCCCTCACATCTGCCATCTGTGGAGGCTTACCTTCCCTGCTGCAAAGCTGAACAGAGCAAGTGGTGGTGCAACCTACTGTGCAGCCCCTTGTGCAGCCCCCTGTGCTGGTCAGGGAGCACCAGCTCAGGTAGCAGGAGGTGTAGGATGCCACACTGGCTTAGCAAATCCATTGAGAGGCACATACCAGCCAGCAGATAAACATGTACGTGATCTCAGTTTGGAGGGGGAGGAAATTTCAACAAACCCTTCTCTCTCTGCTGCAGATCACCCAGCCCATACAATGCTTAATAGAGGATGGTTTGTTATTGTGCACTTTTGTCCCAGCATTGGAGATCCCCAGGTTTGTATATAATCTCCTGGCTTTCTTTCTCATTATAAGAGGCATTTAAAATATTTGCTGAGCCCTTGGCATAGCTTTTGAAACAAAGAACTGGTAAAACAAGGAGAAAAATGCAGTTGCAGGAGGGCAGTTACATTTAGGAGGTGGCACATGGGAATTCTCCCGTGCTCCCTTTGATCCAGACATTTGATTGGTATTTACACTAGTCGCTTTTAAAGCCAGTGATTAACTTAGACTAGATACATAGCTTTCAAATGGCTTCACTTCAGGCAAATGAGTTAGCTCACAGGCTCTTTTGTAGCCTAGGTTGTAACTGGGTGTGCTTCCTACACCAGTGATCCAAGACAAGGACCATCCCCATCTTTCCCCTCCTACCTGATTCCAGGCTCAGAGATAACTGCACAAATAAAGGAGGACAGGGTGAAGCGGAGAAGGAAAGGGCAGTTTTTTCCTTTATGTGAAAAACTATATGGCCCTTGTCAGCTGTTGGAGACCTTTCACAGCAGCTAGAAGTGAAAACAAGAGCATCAGGCCCAAATGCAGAAAGCCTGATTCTCCAATGACCTCTGCGCTGAACCAGAAGCCTTGTTGGGTGAACCTCCAGACTGCTCAGTGTCAAAATTAAACTTTGCATAAATGAGGCATCTGAGAAGTTGCCAAGAAGGAATGGACATTTCCTCCTCTGTAACAACCCGGGGTTTTATTTCAGGAGGGGCTGAGCAAGGGGTTGGCATTTATCCCCAGGAAGTGTCATACTTATCCAGTCCCTTCCTACTCACCACGTCCCCTGATGTTAAGTGGCTTCAACTGCAAAATAAAGCAGTATGACTGCTATCATTAGTGTCACTTCCACTCACCCATGCATTTAACTGCTTGCTTTTTATACACAGAATATCTCATTTAATATTTTACTAAGTTACTTCAATCTTAGAAAAAGAGAGCTTCAGGAACATGGTTAAAATAAGCATCATGTGATATTAAGTGTTTTTGATGTTTAGTGTCATGGCATGTATAACAGCGCTGTGAAAACTGGATTAGACTCAGAAACAATCTTTAGACTAGACTAGTGCATGTTTATTAAGCCTACACCTAGTCAATGTAAACCAGAAAATTTCTTCAAAAACTGCTTACCTCCACCAGCCTTTCACTCATTCCATCATCAGCCTTTTCCATCAGATGACAGAGCAGAGGGAGGACGGTTAAGGGAGGAACAGTTGGTAAGAAGCATGAACAATTGTTAAACTGGAAAACTCTGTCAAATTCTCTGTCTGAAGACCCCCTTTTAAAAACCTTGTTTTCCATGTGAGCCTAGGGAATTACAGCCACAAAGAGGGCACTAGTGTGAAAGTGGGAAGGTTCTGCGTCTTGCAATTGGGCAAAATAGTCTGGGGAATTATTTAGGCATGCCCCAGTTTGCCTGGATGAGTGCAACAATTTACGTGGCTCAAGTATTAAACTGGAATGAGTCTTAAACAAGACATAGTAAGAAAACAGAATCACAGTCCTGACATTCTTGGTTTGCATTGATAAAATGTACAAAACATGCACCCCAGCTCTAGCAACATTTCCTCTTTTCGTATTACACTGAGTGTTGTTATTGCAACCCTCTAACAATCAGCTTTAAGCAGACCACTTTGGCAGCCACCACAAAATGCAGCTGCACATTTGCCCTGCAGAGCAGGTTTGTTAGCACACTGCATGGAATTGCACTGATTTCCTCACTGGCTGTTAGTCATCTAAGATACTACCCTACTGCTAGCTAATTGGAAAGCTAGCTCAAATGCTAAATGTAGTAAGTGGGAATTTTGACATGGCCTTCAACAGGGCCAAAATCTCAGGTAAGCTGCAAACACAGATGCTGCAGCATGTTAGATGTTTGTTCTTCTCACTTGAGAACTAAGAACATTTCATACCTGGTAAGAGCAAACCACCCTTGACACATCACACTTTTAACAAGACCCATGCGTCTGAAAAACCTGTGGTCAGTTTGGCACTTGCTCTCACCCCTCCTGGCTCTACAGATGCAGCATGCATTCACACGAGTTTAATGACCATGAGCATTTGTAGTGAACCCAAATAATATGTAAAATAGGCTATAAATGGGGAGTTCCCCACCTTCTTTCTAATGTTGCCTCTCAGGATACAGCAGTGTGTCCAGTGCCTCTCATGCCCTGCAACTCTGTTCCATCTTTATTACCGCAGGGATGTTTTGGGTTTCTCCATGGAGGCGTTAATAAAATTTATTCTTAGCTACAAACTCTGCAAATCCAGTCCCTGGAAGATAAGCAATGCAGTATGCTGGCCTCAAAGCTGTCAGGATCAAACTGAGCAGGATTATTTGGTGGGATTTCTGCCCATGAGGGAGCTGAATGCCAGATCATGCAGGGTTACCAAAGGCAGGGTTTTTGTTTTGTGTTATAAATCAAGGGTGACTTTGACAGAGATACCCTTTACTCTTGGGATTTCCCAAGGTGAGGATGGGGTTAAAAGAAAGGATTTCCTAAATCTGACCCTGTTCCAAAAAGGTTAGGGATAAAACTAGCAGCAGTTATGTACTGTTATTAAAATAGCACCTAGTGGTGCATGCCAAGAACTTTGCTAAATACACAGAGATGATTCCTGCACCAACGAATTTTCAATATGAACAGACAAGACAAAGGCAGTACTGTTATTCTCATTTTGTAAACACCGAACCAAGACACAGAGACTAAGTCACCACGGCACAGAGATTAGGTCACTTGCCTAATTAGGTCATATGAGGGATCTGTGGTACAGCCAGGACCCGAGTCTATATGTATGACTCACTCATAGCCCTGTGCTTATAAGAGCAGTCCCCTTATTCACCTCAAGTTTCTAGAATTGTGTTAGTCCAGTTTCAATTTTCAGAATCAAAAGTCAAAGTTACCTTATCTCAGAATCTCACTGCACCCAATCCCTCCAGCAAAAAAGTTTGAATGCAGGAAGAATGTATTTCTGTAAACCAAGTCATGTTCTTTACAGGCCCACATCTTGAAGAGCCTCTTATTCGATCAGACCTATGCTGCCACCCTGCCAACTGTTATATGTAAGCAAAAGCCCAGCAACAGGACATCTAATTGCTTGCTTGGTGTGTGAAAATACACATCTTTTACTACTTGAAAAACAGTAGGAAGGAACCCTACCTAACCATAGCCTTGAGCATCAGGCCTGGCTAAATTTTTTTAAGTGATTTATTCCACCAATATTCTAAAGATTATTTTAATGGATATCTTAGTTTAACCAAAATCAATAATCTTTATACTCAACATCTCTCTTCCAAGGTCCAAAGTAATGAAGGGCAGATTTCAGAGGCAGAAATACCAGTAGTTAATTCTCACTTATGTTCAAGGTCATTAGACACTTGATGGCTCTTTGTGTCCCTACAAAACCAAATGTTTGGGGTCTTATATCTAGAATGCTGTACTTGGGCTATCAGAAATTACTGAGAAGTCCTTCACTTCCAAAACTCAAACTGTGATATTTAATGTACATGCTACAATAAGACATTTCTGTTGTTCTGAAACAGTTTGCTTATCTCTTCTGGTTGATACTGTCTTCTCCCCTAAGAATTTTACAGGAAATGAATGAGGAAGGGAGAGACGTTGCTCTCTTCCCCAGTTGCACTGCTTGCTTAAGAAGCAAAACAAGCCTTAGCTATTTTATCTGTAACAGGCCTGACAATTCGCAAGAGTAACTTCTGATGAGACTCATATGTCTCGTTGACACATCATTTGTTACTATAAGGAGGGCAAAACAACTTACACATTACAAATTACAAATTGCCATATTTTGCAAACATTATTTCAGGTGAATTTTTGATCTCCACTACCTCCTTCACCACCATCTCTTTACTTAGATGTCAAACATATTGTTTAGGTTATTTGCCATTAAAATTGATAGCTCTTTTCTGACTAGTCAAGATAGCAGGAGTAACAAAGGGTTCCTGCTTTTCTTCTGGCACTCATGCACGCCAATAGCTAAAGCTACACCCTCCTTGTCAGGGATTGTGTGCCTCTAGTTCATGCAAACACTCCCTGAAACAGACTTATTTCTGCCACAGACTCCAGCCATTGAAACCAAATGTGAGATTTCAACAGATTCTTATGATGCAGGAGCCGAGTCCCTTTTGCCCCTAATTCTGAGCCCCAATATCGAAAGCAACTCTTATATTCTGTAGAAAAATGAAAATAAGAAGGAGGAAATGATTTCTGGAAGTACTCTGTTGCTATTACAGATATGCTAGGTCAAGTTCATGTTTCACTTAAAAAAACCCCAAACCCATATATTAAGTAATCATCTATTTCTCATTATTTATCCTACAGATCAGCACATGGATCAGTGATTTCCAGCACACCTGAGAATAAGCCTGCAAGGAAGTCCAACTTAGAAGCAAGAAGGCTTAAGTCCAACTCACCAACATAATAATGGATGCTCTGGCATCTTCAAAGATATCTCACAAAAAAACCAAAGTGCGCTAGTAAGAAATTACTAGGTAATTATGGTTTTACAGATAGCATCAAACTACTGCACAGCTGATGCTGCTTTAAAAAATACAGCATTTAATCATTGATTCATATAGAAGTTCAATAAGAACAGAAGGGTTGTGTTCACTTTGAGGAATGCTAACAGAATACGCCGTTGTGAATTAGAATATCAGATAAGCTAGTCCTTATTGACAAATTAATTATTTCTATCATTCTTTGCTGTTTTTTTTTTTTTTAAATCAAAAGCTCATTAAGTCAGTGGGTGAGCTGTTCTGAGGAAGAATAATCAAAAGATAATCTGCATAATTTTATCACAGCTCATCCACTTTAGGTTTCTGCAGTGATCTGAAGGATGAGATCTGAACTTCACTACAAACTGATTATAAATATAATTCAGAGGGATGGAAAAGTAATTTGAAGAATTTTTAGCTTGGTAATGAGTTCCCTTTGAAGCTTGTGAGCTGGTTGTAGAACAAATTTGTAAACAGTTATTGCTTGTCTACAAGGAATAAGAATGCTGAAGAATTTCTTGGAATTTATTCATTAAATTAGTTTCTAGGCAAAGAATGAAGAACACTGCCATACAGCTTTCTCTTTCATCTCATTATATATGCCTTCCACTGCTCTGATGACTGAAAGTTTTTAAGGATCCCATCACTGAACTTGAGACCACGTCCATATTTTTTTTTTCAAGCTACATTTTCTGGTCTAATAAAATATATGCTTTCCTCTTACATCCATTACATCACTTAGATACTCAGAGCAACTTTATCAGTATTCCTTTGAGAAGCTGCTCAGGTAGGATGCTGGGCTCACCCAGCTCTTTCACAAGGGCTGTATCACTGCAGATCATGTTGCCAGCACTATTCAGCTGCCTTGAAAGACACAAAAAACCTCACCTGGTAGGTGGTGCATCAGGATTGCTAGGAAGCAATGGCTACATATCACATGTGCAGTATCAGATACGTTACCATTACCACCTGCTCATCTAATTTACCTCATACAGAGTTTTGCACTGCACGCTTCCAGGAGCAGGGATGGTGGCGCAAGTAGACCTCTGTACAAAATGACCCACAGCAGGCCCCAGGGAACTGCCCCCATTCAATGATGAACAAGTACCATTATTGGCAACCCTGTTTGAATCTGCTGCAGGACTGTGCTTTGCATTACCGTTGCAAGACAGAAAGGTGTTTGCGATACATGTGCGCACACTGACATACCCCTCTTGGGGTACCCTTGTCAAGGTCTGCAGGCAAGCACAAAGGACATTTACAAACCTTTTTCAATAACACATCTTCCCTGCAGCTGACATCTTAGTACCCCACAACCATGCTGTAGGAACTGCAAATCTTAGGACTGTTCTTGGGCATTCTCCCTGTGCCAGAGCGTGCAGGAACCTCAGGGCCTGAGACTAGTAGCCCTGTGCTCAGACCAGTGCAGCGCAGGCTGGATTCAGCTTAATGCTCAGTACCTACAAGAAATGGGTCTGAACCACAACCTCTCAGAACCTCCAAACTTCAGTAGGGCCTGAGTTTGGAAAATTCTGTGTTTCAGATAACTGTAGTCATAAAAGCACTGATACGGTTGCTGAGCTCAAAGACACATTCCAGTGTGCCATACTAAGTGTCTAGCAGCCCTCAGGAGACTGTCTCAAAATGTGGTAATGCTTCTCTCAAGGTCATACACCTGGCAAAATAAGTGCTCCCTTCAATTAAAAAGGTCTTTAGCTCTAGGAATGCTAAGATAAGGAAAAGAGGTATGCAGTGCTCATTTGTATGCTGATATCTACAATATTCAGCCTCTCAGATTATCAAGCAGACACAAGCATAACAATAAGCACAGAATACATCTATTAATAATAAAATGATTTTTCTCTATGTGCCTAAAACATTTTCTCATTGAAGACATACTAACTATCAGCACTTTATAGATGTAAAATCTAAAAGGCCTGTGGAATTAAGCCTGCCCAGATAACATGTTCGAGTACAACCATTCTTTCCATGCTGAAGGCAACATCTTGTTAACATGTGTCTTAGCAGTTTTTAACATAATGCATTAGCTCATTACAGATAAGCCCTGAGCATAAGCAGTCTGGGTAATCTAAGTGAGAGGAAAGAATAGTGTCTTTCGAAAAGATGGACTGACAGAACAAGAAGTGGAAATTTAACTTCCCCAAGCAGAATGTCTCAGCAACAGCTCCTACAACACAAGTCACAGAAACTTCAAATACCCATTCGTTTTCCCTGATTTTCCTTCAGCTTGCTGCTCCTAAAGGTACTGGGGTCTCAGACAAATAGTTTAGGCTTTGAATTAGGAACATACAAAGGAACCATTTAAAACTTTATTTATAAACTTAAGTTCTACCTTAAAAATGTTCAGTTGTGTGGCTTTTTTAACCTCTAACAGTTCACTTGAAAGACTGTTAAAGGTTGTCACTTTTTTTGCTAGCTAAAAACCTCTTAACTTCTAGGCTAAGTACATTGAACCAGCCCAGTTAGGCTTCAGCTAACATGAAATTCTGTATCTGCAGAAACGAATGACAAAATTCTGTAGAACACGTTCAGTAGAACACGTATTGCTCCTTCAGACTTGCACTATATTAATATTAATTTGCCTAAGTATTAAGACAGAAAGAAACATTTGAAATAAGACTGTACAATACTGCACCCAAATTGTGTTATAAAAATGTTAGCAGAATTCATATTTTTGAGTTTCTGCAGAGATGTACATCAAAGTCACAGTACTGGGCAGCTTTATTGCTCACTCATGCTGGGAAGAGTTATTATTCATTGCTCCAAATACCTCACTTTTAAAAGCAATATATACATTGTCAACATGTAAAATAGCCAGTGCTTTCTAAAATATTTATTACCTCCTGTTACAAAAGAGAGCTATAAACAAAAAGAATGTTAGGGCGTCGTTCTAAAGACTGATTAAAAATGGTGAATACATCATTCTTTCTTGACATTTTTAATTGCCGAACAAGGGAGATATGCTTTTGCAAAGGCAACACACTTGTTCTGTGCTTAGATCTGAGTATTTTGTACAATTAACAAATCAACCAAATACAGACTAGACCTTGAGCCTATGAGATGCTGAAAACTTTCACCTCTCCCTCCCACTACTTCCTGAGACCACTTATCATTTCACATTATCTTCTCTTTGTTTTAAAGAATTTGGTAACTTGTTGCCTTATCTCAGTGAGCAGCTTGCTCCACATCCTTTTTATGGAGTGCTCTGTACCTTGAGATTGCTTGTTTATCATGCAAGGCAAAGGGAGATTGTTTCTCCAAACAGAATTGCCTAGGTTTCTGGTGGCATTTATAATACTGTAACTTTAGTCCTTTTTAAAAAGCCTTTATGTTTTGTTGGTCTGATAACATACTGAAGAAACAGCACTGAACATCTGAAGTCCCTTATTTATAGCCATACCTGTACTTTTTCTCAGTTATAGAAGCAACACTCTGCAGCCGGTTCTGAGAGAACTCCCCTGTTACTGAACCAGACCACTGCTGGGGTGTGTCTGCAGAGCCCAGTAAGCAGCTGTGTGAATGCTTTCTGCCACCCACATCAGGGAGGCTGAAGTCCACCCAGCTCTGCCTGTAACTAGAATGAGAATGTGCATTTACCATCTGCATGCATGCAAACATGTCTCTTACTTTTTGATACAGCCATACGCAGGCAGTTTAGGTTTTGATGAGACACGATCTAATATGTCATGTTTGGTGAGAGGCAAGGAGAAGGCTCCTTGCTATCCTGGGACAGATGTTTATCACATTCTGCTGATTCTAAAGGGAACCCAGGGTGGCTAGCTGAGATATCTACATAGTAGGCATTTAAAACTGAGCAAACTACAACTCATTTTAGTTGACAGGTATGAGTTTCATACCTCAGAAAAAGAAAATTTCACACTGAACCATGGGGAGTAACATCCCTTACTCATTTGCATTGTACACCTTTCCACAGAGGAGAAAAATCTGTAACTGGGTACTGCATTTGTTAATAGGAGCAGTAATCTAAGAAGCATTAACATCCACATTTCGATCCTTTATTTTTAGTTGTGATTATTCACATTCCATAGGAAATCTTGCTACATATTCCATGCCTGTGATTAAATTTGTACGTAGAAATACCTTTTGTCTTTGCTTTTGTTTTTGTCTGTAGCACATTAAGAAATCGAAAAAGCCCATATTTGCCCACTTCAGATTCTCTGCAAACAGGTCACATGTATGCGGAGAAGAAAGACTTGTTTTCAATAGCAAGTGTCTGCCATAAAGAAATCCGCATACCATAACTTGTACCATTGTTTCTGTCAGTCAGTACCATGAATCTACATAGATCGAGGCAGTGTCTCCTCCAGAAACCCAGCTCTCTGAAGTCCGGTATTTACTGCTGTCAGATTCTCTAAAGTGCCTCTGGTCCCTTTGGCAACATCATGAAATCAGATGTACAAGGATCAAGTCCTGAAACATATTCTGGAGCCCAGAAGAGCAGATGGTGATATTTTTAAACCCTGCCATGAACATGTTCTGTTCATACTTCACCCACCACCACCTAAACTGAGCTTCAACTCCAGATCTCAGGCACTGCCATCTAAACACTAAACTGGACAAGTGTAAGATTTAGACATTTTTTAAAAAGCAGATTTAAAAACTGTGTCTTGTCTGGTGCTGGTCTGAAGGCTCCAAGAGAAAGCAGAAAGTCCCTAATTAGGTGGGCAGAAGGAAGCAAGCAGTTCCCTGCCTGACTGGCTGCTGTCAGTGATGGGGGCAGAGCAGCCAGTGAGGCTCAGCATTGCCAACAGCCGCCCTGGGAAGCAGCTGGCTGGGCTGCAGATACCCGCCCGCTTACGTTCAGCAGGGAGGAAACGGGTCGCTAATTAATAGGCCTTAGCATAGATTCAGATGTTGTCATGCCTGTGAGTTGATAGGTTTAGAGGAAATATATATCTGAAAGGAAGATCTGTCCAGAATGATTGAGTTATACTGCAGTTAAAAGCTGAACAGATGTATAAGCAGAAGTGATGGTTTCACTGAGAATCAATTACATATCCCATGGGAAAACCCTCATTTGTTGGATAAGGACAATATGCTGCACTGCACACATATCCTCCTATAAATGTAATCCATTTTTCCTGCTCTGAAAGCATGTGTGACAGCTGTTCTGCCCAGAAGCAAAATGACATTTTATATCAAAAGCATTATTGATTTTTCTTCTTAACTGATTTTGGTAAAGCATTAAAAAGAAAACGTTAGTATACAATACAAATGTACAGAAATAGTCAGTCAGCCCTGGAAGTGGAAAGTGCTGTTTTCTGCTAACTTCACATTTCACACCCTTTGCATTTTCTGGTTGTCAGAAGAAAAGGCTCATCCAGAGAAAAGTTGGAAAAATCTTGAGAAAAGCTTGCTTGGGCAAAATTCACAGACAAAAGACGTACAGTTGGTTGATTTCAGACGTGCATCTAGGATAGCAATGAGCCAGAACAGCACGCAGGTAGCTGAGTTTATAAGCTAGTGTCCCGGCTGCAGGACCAAAGGACTCCCAGCGCCCACTACAGTGTAGCACCTTTGCTGCAGGACTTGAATTCTACTTAAAAGCAGGTGAGGATCAGTTCCACACGAAATCTGTGACCTGCTCCCTGCAGGACAGTGTCACCTCCCACCCCCATCTCCTGGGGGATGGTAGTCCCAGACCATCTGCTTGGAAGTAATGGGCTTTCTTTCTAATCCCCTCCCCTTTGGACCCCGCTCCTTGAATTCAGACAGCCCCTGTATGTCATCAGGGCCAACTTTATGTCTCTGTGCTTACCATATGGTCTAGGACTTACCTCTGTCCAGCTGGTAGGATAAACCATACCACAGGCAGGGCACAGGCAACTCCTAAAAGAAGGAAGAGATGGTACCTCATCAGCTTCTCAGAGAAATTCTACTGCTGTGGGTTCCTGCTATGAATGGCTGAAAGGCATGTCATCAGATATTTCAGCCATCAGTTTAATGCTCTACAGTTAAATTCTGAATGCTTGTGAAATGCTTCCCATGTCCTGTGGCAGAAAGTCAGCAAATGAACACTGTGAAGAAGTCTAATTTTCCTGCTTCCTTTGGAAAGAAGCCAAGACTATTGAAAGCAGTTTGTGCTTTTTTTAAAAAAGGCCATAGTGTTTGCTGGACCAGGGAAAATTACTTGACAGCAGTCATCTGGATTGAGAAAGATCAAGTCCCTGATCCAGAAGAATTTATTTATACAAAATGGAACACCTCTAGCAGGGGCTACAGCAAGAATGCCACCACCAAATACATTATAGCCCTGTAATCAAGCTACTTGTATGGATTGTGACAGAAGAAGGTTCGTGTGCCATGTGGACATGAGAAAAATGCATTTCTCTTACAGAAAACTTGCCTGTCAACAGCAGAATGTAACCTTACACAAAGTTTTAGTTTCAACAAAATATTTTTTGATACAAAACCCCACCCCTTTTCTAGAGAAATTCCCAAACAGCTCAATTCCTAATATGTATCTCCTAGGAATCCATTTACCAGGTGCACACAATAACTGGGAACATTTCCTTTTTTGCCAGCTCCCCTCACTTGTGCTGGCTGGAAGCCACGCAGGTGAGCCTCAGCTGTTGTTATCTAAGCTATGAAACACTTCAGAAAAAGAGAGAAAGATACAGAATAATATCCCTATCATCAATGAACCAAAGTCAGAAGTTTCAGCTGTTGGTATCAGCAGGGGAAATCTAATTATGTTTTCAAGACTTTCACATTTATAGGCTTTGTTTAGCCACAATAGTGCTTGCTAAAGCGTAGCTTTGCAATAGCTACTATATTTATCATGATGACACTTCCCTGTTTGGTGAGAAATACTTTTTTTATGATAATGCACACATTTTATCTATTTATTGATCAAAAAAGATTCTTAATGCAAACAAGGAATTAAGAAACCCATTGGCTTTTCTCGTCTGGTAGATGAGCCCAGCAGTAAATGAAGTATGCAGCTGAAAGATGTGTGTGATGGAGCTTCGATTCAGCCTTGAAGGCTATGGAAGCTGTGACTGATTCATAGTTTTCACTGGTATGCTCTATCTCAGCTGTAAAAATATTCTACTGAGACCTGCGGGGAGATCTGTTTCTGCTGAATTGGCTGCTTTCCATTCCATCTTCAGTAGTAGTAGATTTTCTGTTTTAAGTTTTGTCATCAACAAATTGATCTTACATGAGAAACTTGCCTTTGTCATCATGATGTGTAATGGTCTCTAAAACTCAGTTCCCAGTTTACTGCAAAGATACTCCTTGCTCAAAACATACTGCTGACCCCTGTGCAATTTCCCAGATGCTACCAGTTTTGTTTTGAAATCAGTCATTGTCATCAACTCCAGATTTAATACCCAGAGATATTAAATCTAATGAACACAAATAGTTCTTGATGAACATTAATTATGTAGCATGTTTAAACTCTGGATCATCAGTCCCATAAGCTATTTTACCTGTTTTGTTTCTTTCGGTTTGGGTGAATGCAATATGAATTTCAGGCATTAGGAGCTTTGGCAGCCTGAATTTCTGTACTGTAATTAAAGGGGATTCTGCCATTCACCATATTACGGAAGCATTTTATGCTTATGCACACAGCATGTTGCACCAGCCAGCCTTCCACACTGCTTCTTTTCTGTTTTAACGCAGATTGAAGACTCTCACACAGATAATCCCCTCGCAGCTTCTCCCAGTGACTTTGTGGTAGTTTCTCTCGTCAGAAATATTGCGCTTTGCATATACAACATCATTTATGGTCCTTCACATTGAACACTCCAAAGTCCTTTTGCTGATATTGAGGTTTGTAGGCCCACCGAGAAGGGGAAGATGCAGAGCTAGGCAATCAGGAGGGTATTCCTTGACCCCCTGTCCTGAAGTGACACTACTTGTGTGAATGTGCTCATCTTCTGCGACCATTTTGGAGGGTGTCCACCACCTCTTTCTTTTTCTCTGTTTCCCTCAGTAGACATAACACTTCTGTTTCAAAACTGAATATAGTGTAAAAGCTTGTATGATTGGACACACAGAAAATTATCAGTACCGTGAAAATAAGACCAACACTGGCAGATGTAGACACAAAACTGATGTGGTTTTCATTCCAGCAACCCTTTCACAAAACCTATATAAATATAAAATATAAAATATAAAAATAGGCCCATATGATTCAGATTTCACCTCTCTCAGGAGCTTTGCCTTCAGGTTTCATACAGCACACCTTGGCAGATGACACAGATGGGTAGTAGTTTATATACCAGGGACCTTGCTACTTGTGCAATAACTAAAGTTAGTGATCAGCATGATCTCCCAAGGGACAGACCATACCATAAGGTGGTCTAACTCTAGTTAGACACCAAAATAACAGGGACTTTTAGTGCATCCCTTTGATTTCAGAAGAACTCCTTGTGTACCTTAAGTCCTAAACTCAACCAGCATCTAAAATTTGGCATAATAGATCCTATCAAAGATAATGGAAATGATGGGACAGCTTTAGCATGTTAAAATCTGACATTGTGAGCCTTGAATATGGATTTCAGACCCAGGGGTGTAAGCACCTAAATAAACACTGTGGTCTGTTTTTCAAAGGTATTTTGTACTGAGATCCCTTACTAACACCTGAAGTGGCTAACATTTGCTCTTCCCACCAGAGTGAACTGTGGGTGATTCATACATGCTAATCAAGCCATACACATCCATGTTTGGTGGCCTCAAGGCAAGCTTGGGGTTGAAATTTAGAAATGGTGGTCAGGGTAGGGTTGCCTAAAAGCACCTAAGGCTGCTTGAGATTTCTAAAACATATACATGGATGAAGTGATCTTCCCTTTGTACTTGGCAGTGGGGAGGCTACCCTTCAAATACTGTGTTCCACTTTGGGCCCCTTGCTGAGGCCCGAAAGATATTGAGGTGCTGGAACGTGTCCAAAGAAGAGCCACAAAGCTGGTGAAGCGTCTATAGAACATGTCTTAAGAGCAGGACTGTGGGAACTGGGATTATTTAGTTTGAAGAAAAGGAGGCTGAGGGGACACCTCATTGCTCTTTACAACTACCTGAAAGGAGGAGGTTGTAGTGAGGTGGGTGTCGGCCTCTTTTCCCAAAGAAGAAGTGGTAGGACAAAAGCAAATTACCTCAAGTTGCACCAGTGGAGGTTTAGATTGCATATTAGGAAACCTTTGTTCACCAAAAGGGTTATCAAACACTGGAAGAAACTGCCCAGGCAAGTGGTTGAGTGACCATCCATGGAGATATTTAAAAGATGCATAGACGTGGTGCTTGGAGACATGGTTTAGTGGACTTGGCAGCATTAGACTTACAGTTAGCTTCCATGATCTTAAGGGTCTTTTCCAACACAAATGATTCTATTATTCTTTGGTCTTGGAGATGACAAAGGAAACTAAAGGAGACCCATGGTCTTCTGGAGTGGTACAAGTCAGCCAGATGAGGTAATACCTCATGTGTCTCAAAAGGCACTGGCTACATAACATGTGGTTGACTGAAATCCAGCACGTCAGTACCACTTCTGCTGTTGGATATGAGCTGTTTCCATCAACATGTTCCTTTGGAACCAAGAAAAGAGGTCTCCCTCCTTCCATCTACCCTGCCACCCAGGAGAAAACCTAGGATTTTGTAGAGATTACTCCCTGTCCAGAAGTGTATCATCCCAATACACCCAATACACAGTGCCCAATACACTTGCCTTCGTGTTCCTGCAGAATGTGAGCCTTCAGCTCTCCACTAGTTAATGGCCCAGCAAAGGAAGGCAAATGCCAGCTAGAGAGAAATATTGGTAGTGGCCAAAAAATTTGCAGTGACTGCATTTTCTCCTCTTTCCTATATACTTATAAAGATGTTTTTCCATTCATACTAAAAATATACCGACCAATAGTAGCCACATTCCTTTTCAAGATGAGCAAATCCATTTAGGAACAGGCCTAAATGATCAAACCTTAATATACTCTTTGAAATAAGTTTTAAGAAACCCTGACACAACCAGGGACCAGGGATTCAGGCAGTGCAGGAGTCAGGCAATCAGTCGAAAATGGGTCTCTTACTTACAGGACCAGACAGTAAACACTGGAGTTTTTGTTTCTGAGAAAGTAATTAACAACATACTGAAGCTAAACCCTGTGAAGTCTCCACTTCCCCATGGTATAAGAGAGCTTTTGTCATGCCTCTCCCTGCTTGAAATCTTTCAGTAATCCCACCTGATTGTAAAGTCTCTCACATTGATTTACTTTTTTTTTTTTTTTTTTTTTCAGGAAGATGGAACTGAAGGCTAGATTCATGGAGCCAGTGACAGCCACTCACTCTGTTGCTCTGATGCCTTTAGAAATTGCAAACAAATGTGTTTCCGGTGTTAAAAAAAGAAACCTAAACAAGTAAAAACCTCTCCACCAGAGCATCTGTCCTAGTCTATGACTTATACCTCTTCCACAGTCAGTTTTTTTAAACAATGACCCAAGTGTCCTTGTTTTATAGGAAATTCTCTCATCAGGAACTCCCTCCTGCAAATCCAGACATGCAGAAGCTCAGCACAGGAAGTCAGGCTGTCATGGCTCCAGGCATTGTTAATCATTTTAAAATGATCATTAAAAAGCAGCAGCAACGAAAGGATGCATCTCTGGTGAGGTCAGATAACAAAAATGCCTTTTTTTGGTGAGTGTGTGTGGGGTAAAACAAAAACACATTTTGCAGACTGAGTTTTAAAACACTCTATTCAACGTCTTAGAGCTTAGGACAGGAAAAGAAAAAATACGGCACTGGGTTGACAGTTTCTGAGGCAATTCCTGCCCTGCTTCCTGTGGCCCCCCGTTCCCAACAGACAGACCCACACTCCCTCTGTCTCTCTTTGTGCAGCCACAAAGGCTTTGCTGTACTCAGTGCTGCCTCAGGTCTAATAGCTCGGGTGTCCAAGACCTGCCAATGCTCAGAGTGCTGTACATTGCAATAACACTGCACTTTGCAGTTTCTGGGTGCTGTGTCCTGCCTTGAAAACTTTTTAAATCTTCGACTTATTAAAGCCTTTGGGTTTTAAACCTTTAAAATCCAGGTCCAGCTTAAGTCTTGTGATACAGCCCAATTTTTGCAGTCTATGTGTGCTGTACCTATGCTTTGCCATCATTAATTATTCCCACCCATGACTTTGGTGTTATTTGTGCCATCAACTAATGCTGACATAAATGTCATTGACCCTATTGTTATGAGAAACAAACAGCACAATGTATTTCTTCTTCCCTTCTGAACCTTTCCTATAAACTACCATATGGTTTCTGTACCAAGAGCACTCTGCCATCTGGACTGTGGAGCCTAATGCCCTGAGGAAGACATTGACATAAACCAATTTATGTTAAGACCCAGACCCTAGACATACGGTATCAGTGTGGCCATACAGCTGGCCCCAGCCGATGAGGATGGATTACCAAGTCCCTAGTAGCTTTCCTGCTTCCTTCCTCCACCAGTGGTCCAGGTTCTCGGCTGTGGCAGGTAGGCCCATGTAACCCCCGGGGGCCCAGCACAGTTAGAGATGCTGCCCACCCTGCCAGCCAGCTTCTGCCACAGCCCCCTGCAGGCAGGAAAAACTCTGATCACCCACCCTGAAGCCACTCAGCATATCCTTGTGGCGCTGCCTCAGCCAGGCAAGGCTGGTCTCAGTAGAGCTATCAGAACCAAAGCTGAACACAAAGAACACTCACTGCTGACACAAGCACAGCTCTGCAGACTTCTGTGCACACTTATGGAGGTCCATGGACCACTTCTAAGAGGCCTTACAAAGTTAACACCTCCACTGGCAAAATGTTCAGGAATCTGCAGATCAAAAACAGGTTGAAAGTTAGAAGCTCAAAGTTTACATCTGATACACTTAGATCTCCAATCCAAGATGAGAAGTGGTGAAGAACTCCTCAGCCCATTGATGCACCACCCCAATAAGTTCTTTTGCTGGTTTTGGTTTGTTTTTTCAAAAAGCAGGTCTTAAGATGACAAAAGGAGAAAAGTTTCAAACCATGAAATCTAGTGCTGATTACTATACTGATTAGTTCTAAAATTAAAATTACAGAAATTTCCTCTGTGGGTTCAATTTAAGTTCCACGGGTAGTCACAGTATAGCAGGTGAAAGTACACAACACCAAATAAAACCAGCACACTCTTCAGTAAATAGCAAAACTAATAAAAGTTGCGTTTCCTACAGACTCATGTCCCCTTTTGCCTTCCCAATGTGGTAACCTCAGTTACTATCTTCCTTCACATCACTGATGTGCCAGAGCCATTCACCTTCTACATGCGTGAAGACTAGCTGACCGCTACCCAGCAGATTGTCGAACAGCCGAGTTACGCCTGCTTTTTTCTCTGAGGCACTATTTCAGGTCTCTTTCCTCTGTCCAGCTGTTGATTTAAAAAAAACAAACAAACAAACAAACAAACAAACAACCGTTGGGACATATTTCATGTAAAGATTTCTATCACCACCTTCAAACTCAGCTAAATTTGGCCAGCAGATTGTGGAGTTACTAGGGGAAATGGAACCAATATACCACTGGACAGATCGACTGTGTAACCAACAGGAACCTAAGTTCCTTAAGAAACCTGGCTAAAATTTGGTATACAAAAATTGGAAAATTAGGAAATCTACAGTTAAAATGTAAGGGAAGAATGGTAAACCAAAGCTTTTGAACTATATTTATGACAATTCTGAGGTTGGCACTGGTACAGGAATTTGGAAGGGCTTATAGACAACATAGGTATTTCAGGTACCTTGAGTCAGCAGGAAAGCTGTCACTGTAAGTTTAATGGAGAGAACTGTGCACTTAGGTTTTGTAAAAATTGATGACAGACCCATCATCTCACAGTGTGTTTTGTGGGGCTGGGTTTTGATTAGTTTAGTGAGCAATGCTAGATTCTTTCTACCAGCAGAAGATTATGATGTCAACATGGTACAGCTACTCAGGTATGAGCATGGGAATTAAATTCACAACTATATAGCTATGAATTGAACTGCTACTATGTAGACTCCTCACAGATGACATTCAACAAAACTTGGTGCCATCAATCTCTGTTCTCCATTCCTTTCTTCTCCCCAGGAGATCCCTAATTGGGTACGTCTGTGTTACACTACCTTATGTTACAGTGTCTGGAGGCTGATGTAACTTTTTCAACATACTGCAAAATCCAGCTGATAACCAGTCCTGGGTCATTTTCTTAATTTACCATTGATTAATGAGCAATCCAGCTGTTGTAAAATTTTCCCAATAGAGCAATTTGTTAGGTCAAGAAGAGAGGGGAAAAAAACCCCTCACCACTTAAGTTAGAGATGTTTTGTAGAAGCTTTCACAAAGTGGTACAAACACTAAATTCACCATGTCCAAGTTGTGAAATAATGGTCTCTGTTATATTCCCATGGCAATTTTATTTTGCAAAGAGACGGGGCTGTAATTCTTTTCTCTGTTTTCAAAGTATGATCTCACTCTCCAGATCTAGTTAAGGACAGAAGCAGCTTGAAATTGTAAGGACAAGAACAGGAAGAGCATCTGTGTACTCTTTTCAATAGGCCATGAAAGACTTTTCACACAAGTCTACACAATAACTTGGTGTGATGGTCCAAAGCAAAATTCTGACCACTGACATGTAGCAAGATGTGTAAGAAGAGGTTTCAAAAAGAATCAAATAAAACGTGTGGATCACGTCACCAAAACATACCATTGTTATCCCCTTGGTCTGCTTTGAGCATTTGTACTTCAGGAACCTTATACAACATTTTAATGAAGCCATGGCAGTTGTTATCAGTACAAAAAAAGTAATTTCTAGTTTAAAATTATGTAAAAAGGATGTTATTCTCACTTAACTAAAAAATAAAATAAAATAAACCAATAATAAATTACTTTTAAAATTCTGTAGAATCAAAACTTGTTTGAAATATGCTGAATTTCAACTGTGCCAGAAAGTTTCGATTTCAAAAAAATCTTCTATAAATCAGGATTTATACATACTCATATGTGCTAAAAGTTTGAAAATTGTTCCTATGAGATTTTTGGGTAACTTGTATTGATTTATTCACAAGCTATTCTGGAGAAGTTAGGAACTTGAAACAACAGCTCTTCAGTCTAATATCCTGTTTCTTCTCAAATTATTTCCTATACTTTATCTCCCAGTTTGAACATACAGAAAGCAAAATCTTGGCCACATACAAGCAGGATCTTCATCGTGTGCTTACATATGTCAGTTCTGATGGGACATGCATCACTTCCACAGCTTATCGCTCTGGAGAGCAATGTCAGATTCTTTTCTATACAACACTATGATGTCAACATGGCAGCGGTAACATTCAAGATCAAGATAAGAAAGAAGGGGAAGTATTAGTGCTTTGTTGCAACAAGGCAAAAGAAGGAGGAGTCTTCTGTCACTTATGGATAGTGAGCTGGAAAGGGAGGGTAGCTGCGATCACTAATGGGAGCAGGGACAGGACAAGGGAAGAGTGCTTGAAAGAGTAAGGATTTTCCATTTTCTGCTCAGGCAGGAAAGTACCAGACATGAGCCATTATAATGCCTAAACCTCCTCTCCTTTCACTGTATCTTTGAGGCATTTCTTCAGCTTCTGTCTCTTGATAAGTCTGAATCAGCTGTGATTCAGAACAGACGTCAATGCCAAAACACTTGCATCAAATAGCAGCTGATTCAGACATTGGACCCCAAATGGCTCTTCTGTAAGTAGAGTTGCTTAGACGTCTTTATGGAAAATAATGAATGCAAGGATGAGCTCTACTGCAAAACAGATCATTCCATCAAAGCAGTAGCCCTTAATAATTTATACTGACTTAAAGTCAGCCAAGTGCCGACTTTCTTCTGGAATCAAAGTAAAGCAGTCTATTTAGCTGTGTGTAAAAATCATTTAAAAATACAAGGTGCATTATGTCAATGTGGATGCCCATTTTGTATAAGGGTAATTCTGTTGAACCCAGCAGAGGGGCTTCACCAAATGTACTCTAATGTAAAGGAAATTCAGTTAAGCATGAAACTTTAGCATTTATTTGGATAAAGAAATGTCATTGCTGCTGCTGCTGCTGCCAATCAACCAGAAACAAAGCCTGGCCATAAACAATTCACAATCAAATAGATGCTGGCAAAACAGAAAGTTGTTACTTCTGGCTGTTGCTGTTGGCATGGTCTTATAACACACATGGAAAGACATGGCTCAGATTTTGCACACTGCATATCAAAATTAGATAGCAAAGAAAGGATACAATTTCTTTTGAAGTGTCTCAAGGGTATCTTATTTTGTTCTAATGCATGAATAACTAAAATAACAGACTGTGAAGACAAAGCATCTCATTACAGTCCCAGATTTTAAGAACTACCTTAATCATCCAGCCTGACTTTGTGCAAAAACACAGACCATAGAATGTCACAAACCAGCTCTTTTGTCAAGGCAAGTGTCTCCTAGTTGGGTTAGAGTACTGTTCTGCGGAAACATATCCAGCCTTGATTTGAAAACCTCGAGTGATCCAAAATTCAGAGCATTCCTGAGTGCATTGTTCACTGGATAATCACAGTCATTTCTAATCTAGCCTCAGCCTCTGATGGAATCTCTTATCTGCTAGATTAAAGAGCCCTCTGCAATCACAAGTACTCCCTCCCATGCTTTTAGATCTCATGGGCTGAGTCTCTCTGCTGCAGCAAGCTGCACAGGCAACCTCTGACCATTCTGCACCACCTGGTTGAGCACGCAGGACATATAATCGGCAATGCAGAGTGACTCCTGACTGTGTTGGTTTTACTGAACATTCAAAATCTGCAAGTGTGCCAGAGCTGCCACCTTCTGCCCCCATCTAAGGGGAAGAAATGCAAGGAAGCAGTGGCTGCTGAAGGACTTGTCTGCCTACATCTGGACAATAGTGGACAGAGAGTCTGAGAATGGTCTGTGGCCCAAATTAATAGTGTCGTGGGCCATGGGAGATGGACTGAAACAACAGTATCCAAACTAAGTGATCTCACCAGTTCAATAACGATGTAGCCATCAGCACACACAAGTCTCTCACAAGGCAAAAGCTTTTCAAAACCACTATTATTCATAGAAATAAATTGTCTGCCTACTTTTTAAAAAGATTGGACAGAGCACTTTCCAAATGCCCTGACCAATGCCATACACAAGGTCTGTTTAGCTTCCCGCTTCCTACACTCTGTCATTCTGATCACATATTCAAGGAACAAGCTCCCTTCCATGCACTCTCACATCGTAAGTTCATGCTCTGTTGATTATCCACCATAACCCTCAAGCCTGCCAGAGTGAATGCTTGCAAAGTGCAATCTCAGGGCTGCATGCTATGAGTAGGATGTACATTCCTTGCTCCTTGATGGATGATGTTGTATCTGGATGTTAAAAGGTTAGCAAAAACAAGCAGCTACACAACTATTTGTCAGCATTAAGACATAGCCTTCAGTAAGGGGAATACTTTTATTTAATCTACTCAAGTATTGCTTCAAATTACAGTTAAAAGTCTGCTGCAAAGCCTCATAGCAATTATTAGACAGTCATGCCACATATGTTATGTGTCTTTATAAGATTGGAGCTCACCAGGATCACTAGAGTGAACTATTCCAAAATATTCTGTCCAAAATTACCATCAAGAGGGCTCCAAACTCCACTCTAAGACAAGTATTCAGACATTTACAATGTTCATCAGAACAGGATTCTGGCCTCCAGAAACACTTCATCAGGGGATGAGTGTAGAAAGTGAAAATGAAAAAATATGTGATAAAAAATTACCTTCTCCTTTAGCATGGGAAAAAAAAGGGTTGCAAGAAAACAAAAGGTTTTCCATAAAACCAGAATGCTCCAACTGAAAATATAGTGACAAATCAAAACCCAACAGATTTTTAGATTTTAAAACATTACTCTAGTGTTTTGAGGGCTCAGCTGTGCAGGCACCTCTGATGGACAGCCCCTCAGCCAGGGCTTCTTGCCTGATGCCCTACCAACTACACTGCTGCCAGAGTGCACCGTGTGCCTCTCCTGTGCCTTCACACATAAGACAGACCTCTGAGCCACACTGCCAGAAAGCGAATTCCTTCGCACTTGTAGTACAGATCAGTCAGCAATGTCAAAATCAGATTCAGTATAAATTGGCAGTCACTTCAAAACTAGTCTTCAAGGTTGTGACATAAAAAAGATGCCAAAACATCTATCTCAGCCAGTGACCCTTTTCCAAAAGTGGCCAGTAGCAGATGCTGCAACATGTTGGGTACGATGCGTGCCAGCTTTCCATTATCAGTCTGTTAGCTGCACAAGAGTAAACAAAGCCAGAGACAGGACCCACACCTCTGGATGCAATAGCAGCAGACAAATCTATTCTCCAAAAACTTTCATAAATCTTTTTGTGTGCTCCACTGGGCACTTTTGGTATCGATCACATCCCGTGCCAATGACTTCTTCCTCTGTCTTACTCCTGAAGTGAAAAATCACCAATTATTGGTCTGAATATATACCCTGCAAACTTCATCATGTACTGACTAATTTTTGCTTTGTGAGGAAAAAAATTGATAACGATCCCACAGTATTATTACATTTCTCTTCACATTTTATTGGGCAATCTTCCTCCAAACTGCAAGATTATCTTTAGCCTTTCGATGCATTTGAGACCATTTTTTTGGCATTGCTTCTCTTCTCTGTGACATTTCATATCCTACCTGTTCTTCTAGGGGTGAAGTGACCAAAACTGCACACAGTGTCCAAAAATGGGTGTGCTAGAGATTGAAGTCACATACTAATGATATTTTTCTCATTTGTTCCTTACAACTCCTGTAAGGGGTACAAATACTCTTTTTGCCCCTATGACCACATCCAACTGTTGGGCTGACATTTTCAGGACTTCTTACAATGAGTGTGTGTGTCTGTGTGTGTAGAGATACATATATATATAGACAGATAAATAGATATATATACACAAATAATGCTCGCTCTCTCGTCTGTCATACTTGCATGTCTTTTGTACTTAGTATACTGAATTTTATGTGCCAGTTCATTATTTGGTATCATAAGACCACCCTGCAACTCTACAGAGCCAGTCCAAAAAGTTGTACGCTTTAAGATGTGTTAATAGGTATTTGTTATAAGAATTCCAAGATAAAGAAGACTTAACTGCCTTTACTGCAAAGTCAGCCCTTTCTCAGATGTCACTTTTGTGGAAGGTAAAGAAAAAATTCAGTTAGATACTCTACTAGCTATAAAACATGTGCTGTGTTCCATATACTTCTGACTTGTAGAAATTCCTTGTAGAATTTTTATAACTCCCAAACTTTTTAAGGGGAATTCTCATTCAAAGCAGTCCTTGCTCCAAGTATTTTCTCCAGCTATCAGCCTGGTTTTCCCTAACCTTATAAAATCCAAGGGTCAAAGCAAGGTCAAGGAGCAGAAGGATTTCCTAGAATAAGACAGTCAGCTCCAAAGAAAAAAAAATCTTTCATCTGTTGTCAGAAAAATCTTAGATACACAGCTAAAGCATATTGATGGAGCAGTAGGGACTATGCAAACTACTTCCAACCAATATGGTGTATGACACTGTACTGGCAAATTCTATTGCAGGACCTAGGAGACTGCATCATCTCCTCATCAATGAGAAGAGGAAAACACAGTGCAATGAAGATAACAGACAAGCCAGAAGAAAGAAGGTGCAAGACAATCCCTTTGGGACTGTGGAGTTTGACCTCTGACAAATTTGAAATGCTGATTCCAGATCCCAGAGGAGGACCTGGGAAAAGTCAGCAGAAACAAGGAGTGTTACCTGGGAGAGAATCCACATCTGTACTGTGCATAGGCCACCAGGCCTCCCATGGATACCACAGAAAATTACAATGCTTTGAAATCCCGAATTCATCTACAAACACTGAATTATCATCTAGCCTCATAAAGTCTATAGGATCTTCCCACTTGACTCCCTGGGGCTAGTTTTCACCTGTCATAGCTAAAGAAGGATTTGTAACCTTTACTTTCCCACACCCAGCTCCCTGTCGCTGGGCTAAAAGAAGCAAGCATCTTTTGGATAGCCAAATAATCCGTGGGAACAGACAGATGAGTCACAACAGCACATGTTCCAGCACATGGTACGTATTCCATCAGCAGAACCAGGCTGGTGGTACATATGTGCTACAGCATCCCACTTCTATCTGAGGGTGTTTTATCAGCTGCAGCTGAAAGCAGATACAGAAAGTGTAAATAAGTGGGAGGAGGAACCATAGTTTATTCTCATCTCATGTGGTTACAATAGGTTTTGAAACAGCTTTGGTAGGCAGGTCTAACAAAAATTTACAGTACCTAGAAGTAAATAATTTTCAGATTATGATTAAAAGCTATATGAAAATCACAGAGAAGAGAGGAAAAAAATAGTTCTGTTGGAAAAATGAGCCACAAAAGCACATTTATCTTATTTATATTGAACTAGATTTCATAAACTGGAAAAAAAACCACAATCCGAACCCCCAAAATGCTAACTTTGCATTACTTGCTGCTGAATCATCTGTTCAGGTAGTGAAAGTCAGTGGAGTTATGTTGATTTATAAACCCCAAGGATCTGTCATCCACATTTTTAAAGTACTGGAGTTCACCATCAGTGTTGCACTTTTTCAGGTGCCTCTGACAACATCCTGACATTGACAAAGATGAAATGAAAACATCCAGTAAAAAGAAACAAAGGGAGGAATGGTAGCAAAGAATTTGTCTGTAGATGGTCTAAAAACACTATGCCAGAGGATATTTTATATTGTTGTTAACTAAATGAAGAGAAATAGGAGATGAGTTTTCCACCCTATAGCCCCATAACAGGAAAAACATGATCAGTTGAGAAGAAGGTAAGGTGTAAGGAGAAGATTATAAAGCCACAGAGATGAAACAAGTACAGATATCCCTTAAAAGAGAGCTTGGGAGGTTTGAAACAACATTGTGGATCCAGCTTGCAGCTTGTTTGAGGTGGTCCCACTAAAACCAGTGAAAAAATCTCCCACTGATTTGAATGCGTACAAATCCCGACCCACTCCAAACTTAAAATCCCTATACAAGATACATACAAAATTGCATTATTATAGATAGGACTTAACCACAAAAGGCATTTCTAGCTCCCCAAACTGCAGATGCTTCCATATTGAATAAACAATGGTTTGCATATCCCAATAAAGTGCTATTTCTTTCTGACCTACCCACCAAAGCAGATTTTCTACTGACTCATGCAGAAAATCCATGGTGCCAAACAATGGGATAAGCCTGCAGCTGGACAGGATAGCAGGAAACAGTGAGGCAAAAGTTGCTCCCCCAGGATTTTGCAAGGAGTCCCAAAGATTTTCCCAGGAGACTGCAAGGCTTAAACATGGCTCTACATTTTTTTCTCCTAGGGTAAAACAGCTAGACTTTCTAAATTTTTTAACCTAAAAAAAAACATTTAAAAGGCTTAGAACAATTTGGCAAAAATACCTGAAGGCTCAGAAATATGGAAGTTTTTTTCTGATACTAAATATACACATAGTAGTAATTATAAGTCCACAATGTATAACTTATTTTATTTGAGTGTTAAATATTCTAGTTATTATGTGGAAACTCAAGAAATTGCTGCCATATCAGATATCCTTCTAAACTGATTTAGCTTTGGGTAATGAAACAGAACTGCTGATGCACCATAATTTCCAGAAAGACTGAGGACACAGATGGCAGGAGAAAATGAAGCTGTCAGAAACTATGAACATTCATATAGACTGTCACACTATCTATCCTGATGCTTTTCCCCCAGCACCGTGTTTCTGCAAATGTGCAGTGCCTGAGAACTATTTGCCTTCAGAATGGAACAATGTGCCTGGGCTGCTACATACACAAGTGGTTTGGAAGCCACAGAAGAAACTGTAAAAAGCTGTATAACCTTAAAGAAAATGTAAAAAGTGATACAAACTTAAAGAAAAAGATAAAGGTGACAGATTCATAAAAATTGCTTGCTGCAGTCAAGGACAGTAATGAGAAACATTTTAAGAACTGAAAAGTCTTCAAATTTAGAAGTGTGGGTCTACAGCCAAGAGCTGTATTTGGCAATAGATACATATCTGTTCCTTTTTCCCCTTTTTAAATTCAGCACTGTATTTATAGGCATCAAGTTATTATACAGAGTGAGAAATTCAACTTGTGATTTTCTTTGCTGAGATTAAACCCCTAAGAAACTGAAAAAGAGGAAGAGGTCTTTAAACTATTCCCTCAAAGCAGTGCGGGAGATCTGCTACAGCATCACTGCCAGAAGCCAGGCTTCTGTCACAGTCTCGCTTTTCAGCCAAAAGAACATCTTTTCACTTAAGATATTTTTTAGAATGTCTTAAGGTATAAAATAGAAAGAAAAATAACAAAAAGCAGTAACTTACAAGAGGCTATTTTCATACTACCTGAAATCAACCAACCAGTGGATACAAGCCCATGTCCTCTGCATATGCCCTCAGTGACTTTCTGATCCAGCTGGAATCTGAATGCCAGTAACAACTCTTTGTGCCAACCTGGTTCTCACCACAGCAGCAGGGAGCCAAACTCAGTGACTTTCAAGAGAGTTAGAGACACATACAGATGGAAGAGCTTTTCCAGGTAGTGTAAATGAGCAAGGCAGAGATCTCACACTGAAGAGATGATGAAGCATAAAAGCAACAGGAAGGAAAGAAGGGTCCAAATGCAAAGCAAATCATCAGCAGGTTGTTTGATCAAAACTTCATGATAGATTTCATGAGCATTGTTTCCAGATTTATTTTCTTTTAACCAAGAAGACTAAAGGTAGCCAGAGAAGATGAGTATGAATCTCACATTGATGCATGATTTGATAGGCACAATTAGGTCAGTAACTGCTGTCAGAGCAGTTCAGAAGGAAACAGAAATTTGTTTTACATTAATATTAAATATTTTTTTATTATTATTATTCATAAGTTTAAAAAACTGGAGAATTAATGTTACAAGTTAGAATATTTCTTTTGATCCAAAATGAAACACTGCTTCTCTTGAAGCTCTTAATTTAAAAAATTAAAATAAAGCCATTTTCATTTAAATATGTCTGTATTTTAAAGTGTGAAAACAAAGCATGTCTGCTTTTCCTCCAGAATACTTTAAATAACTAATTTTTTGAAATTATATATATTTTGGCCAAACATATATTTTGGTCAAACCAAATCTGGACTTGTAGCTCTTGTTTAAATAATTCAGAGGGTATGTGTCAGTGAAACATCACTCCACTTCTAGCAATAAGGCCAAAATAAAGTGAAAGCTTTTGCAGAATTTGGAGTTACACGTCCAAGAACTTCAGTCACTCCATTTTGATGGGTCAGACTATGCCTTCGCCTGCTTTCTAAACACAGGTAGTACTTTTCTTTAAATGCTAAACAGTACTTTACAGAATCCCATTTGTCCAACTAGGCAGATTCTTAATTTAGGGACACTGTAGTTTTATGGAGGCATCTGTTATTAGGTAGATAATTTCCTTAGCTGCATATGTCCTGTTTCAATCTTAATGTGTCTCTTCCACACTGTAAAGGAGAAAAAATATGTATATTTGAGCTTAATAAAATACTATTTAAGGACAAACAGAAGAAACATTTGTAATGTGATTGCACTTGAGAGCATCTCGTTAATTGGAACCACCCTTCTCCACAGAAACAGTAATTCCTATGGGCAGTAAGGCTTCCTGGATCCTTTTAATTCTTTCCTCCCATAACATTTATTTCTATCTGACACATATTTACTGAGGAAACTAGTTAGACAAACAAGGACATGGAAGCCTGATAGAGTTTTCAAAAGATTTCTTGAGGTGTTGATAATGGTAGTATTTCAGACTTAACTCCCACCTATTCCAAAACCAGGGCCATTCTGGTTTTTTTCTTGTGTCAGGACATAAGGATGCCATGACAGGAGGGAGACCAAAAGCAAAGCAGCTTTCCCCTAGACATGACATTTGCTCTCCAGCCCTTACAGCCCTGCTTTCCCATCTGTACCTGCACCTACCTCCCTGGAAAGTCACCCAGGAACTTGGAAGCTTACCCCAATTTAGCAAGCAGCTGACAGACACTGGTGTAACTCCAGCATGCCAGAGAAGCGTTTCAGAGACACAGACTGCATTTCCAGACTGAAAATACAATGTGTATTTGCCCTTCAGATTCATACACTCAGATGAGACTGCAAGAATACCTCCAAAGGGCAAGGAATGAATGGCTGCTTTGTTTCGAAGTGCTCTCTCCCAGCCACCTGCAGGACATCCAGATACGTCTGTCACAGGGTGACCAGCACATGATGTGAGATCATGCCTGGTACCACCAGCTGGGTTTGCAGCTGATGTTTCTCCATTTGTAGCAGTGGAGGTCTGCAAGCACGGATATCTGTCTCTCACTAGAAGGCAGTCCCAAGGCATACACAACACATTCAGCCCTCCTTTACACTTTGTTCTTCTTTTATCCCTCCACTCTTCAGGGTGTTTCCCTTATTTTCCTTTCCAACTTTGCCACATACACTAAAAGCCAGCAATGGTTCTGATAATAAGATGCCAACAGTGGGTCCAGGTCCCCCTTGCCCACTTGTGCTTTAAACAGTTTCACACATTCATCTGTTTCATGTGGTTTTAGGTATGTTGAAAATACCGTTCCTTGAGGTTACTGTTGGTTCTGGTAACTCATCATCATAGGCTTAGTAAAAGAGTGATTCTGGGTTTCTATACTAGGTCACCTCTGGTCTCAGTATACTGTTGTTGAAAGTAAATAGATGCTGGCTTTCTAAAATGCCTTTGCAAAATTAAAATTGATTAATATTTTAAAATATTAGTAAACATATTTTTAGTTTAAAAAAGTAAGAAAGAAAGTTTTTCTAAAGAATGACCCTAGTAAAACCATGATCATTGACTGAAACATCCTGATTATTAGATCACAAACAGGAGGGGAAAACATTCAAACTTATTATGACACATAATCCCTTCCCTTTAGTAACCTCCTGTATGCTTTGTAGAAAGATAAAAAAAAAAAAAAAAAAAGTTGCGGTTTTACGTGCCTGCAACAACAATGTTGGTCTTTGCAAGAAAAATATGCATAGAAAAGGACCCAGCACATACTTTCTACAGGTAATGTGCTTCTGAGCTGTATGCCTTGCCTATGTCTGTTTAACTGGTTTATGATCAGTTTGGTTAGAATATATGCTACTGCTGTAGGACAGCCTGGAGATATCTGTGAAATAGCACCTCCTTCCACATAGGAATTTCCATACTGGGTGTGGAAGCTATTGCTGTAGTTTGCATACTCCAGCCTCAGGAGATACAGCAAGTTCAGATTCAGAGTTCTGGGCTCCAGGTTCTTCCAGAGGCCCCTTAATATGTGAGGTTTTCGAGCTCCTTCAGGAAATCCAATCTGTGGATAATGAAAGTCTTTCAAACTCCAGGAGAATAATTCCTTCTCAGCTCTGGTAGCAGGGCAGTGAGATGCCCTGGCTGACCTGCATTGTTACCTGCATTATGTTACTGACAACATAAAAGAGCTACAAGAATGGTGCAGCAAATCCCTCAAGTTTTTGAACTGCATTTTGACCCCTAGACAGTGCCCTACTCTCACAGCTAATATGTATGTATGCATGCATGTGTATGCATATATACACACACATATATACGTATAGCACATGGACAAGGCAAGAAATATCAAGGTGGAGACAAAAGGAGCACTGACCAGAGCAATCAAGTCATCCCAGCCACTGACAGACAGAAACCTGCTGAGTATTTTGCCTCTGCCAAGACTCTGGAGAGCCAGATGTGCTGGGGCTGGAGGGTGTGGGGTGGAGACCACCACTGTGGGGTTGCAGGCAAGCAAGATGTTCCTGAAGGCCCTTGCTGCCTCTGTGCACAGGCTGTAGGAAAAACGATGAGTCTGGCTGTCTTGGAGTCCTGGCCCAGTCACCCCATGTCCATCTGCAGAGCCCAGGATTGATGACCAGGTTGCAGTTGCAGGGAGTAGAGGGGGAAGCAGGAAAAGCTACAGCTGAAGGGACCACTGTGGAAAGATTCTGGAAGTTAAGGATTTTAGGATTAGCTCAGATGAAGAAACGCTTAGTGAGAGACTGAATCATCATCCCTCTTCCATTCCAGCCCCCCACTGACTCTTCCTCATTCCTCCTCTTCAGCCATAGTCCCTTGTACTCTCCCCATCTCGGTCCTCAGCCTGCTCCCTCCCACAAAAGACCCAGCCATTACCATCACAAAAGTTTTTCTCCTCCAAAACAAGGAACAGAATACTGCACGCTGGCTCCACTACTGGGAGCTCATAGTGTTCTGAGTCGGGTGAAAAGACTCAGATAACCAGCAGTCTCTGGCTCAGGCTGTGAACAGCTGGGATAAATCTAAGGGCTGCCTTGGGACTTGCTTTTATTTATTTCAAGGTCTACTCTGTCCCTGGTCAGCAGCAGCAGAAAGCAAGTGTGATTTACAACCACCTTTTCTACTGTAGCCTAAGACTATTCTTTCTTCCAGGCCAGAAATATTTAGTCTTTCCCCAAACAATTTTTTTTTCAATGCATTTTTTGCCTCTGCTTTTTAATGTCAATACCAAAACTCCCATTTATTTCATCAGCTGTAGGATTGGTCAGTGCAAGATACAGGGAGAAAAAGCAGGCTCCCACTTTAATGTGAATGGGCAGGACATTTCAGTATGTGACTGAACCAGTCTCCATCTTTTCTAACTGAACCTGGTAGTGCAATAGCCACAAGTGCATGAAATGACCCTGCAAGGTGTGCTGTCTAGTGGGCATTGTGGCACTAGGGTGGCAGCGTGGCATGTACCACACCAGCAGCGAAGCTGAAGGCATGCCAGCAGCTGTGGTGGGTTACTGGTCACATCAGGTCAGCTAGCCATCCTCACTAGGCAAGAAGGGAGTTACATACCTGATTTTTCGGTAGGCTTTCCCATGTGTCACAAAGTGCTACGTTTTCCCTTTGCATCTTTGCCAGCAGTTTCTTTTGCATCCTCTCTAGCAGCAGAAAAAGATGATCACACAGCATAAAATGACTCCCTAGACAGATGAGGAGCATCAGCTTTTGACACTAGCTGACCCATGACTTCATACTACCCTGGACAGAAATCCTCCCGGCAGGCTGAGCTTCCAGCACAGCTACCTGGCAATGACAGCCCCCTCTGTGCTGCGATTTAGAGTGCTGCTCTTTCAGGGCTTTACTGCCATAACCCTAGAGAAAACACTAGAGAAATTCAGATACCAGATTTTACCAAATAATTAACAGTATCTTTTCAGAACAAGACAGGAGAGGTAACAAAGCTATTTGAAAAGTTTTCCAACTGAGTCCCAGCTTTCTGCATCAAACTGCTGAAAAGCATTTTCTAAGTAACCAGGATATTTCACTGGTAACAAGCCATGGACTTGTATTGACTCTAGTTACTTGGACATAATTTGCATGCTTTGATCAAAAAAACATGTACTTTTCATAAGCAACCTGTAAGCATTGAATAGTGAAATCCTTGGGCACATAAAGGAAAGCCACATCATAACCTTTTCTCATGACTAATGGCATTCATTTTGTGTTACAAGAGGGACAATATTATGACCCAGAACACTGCACTTCATCAAATTAGTTATTTTCTTGTCCAACAAACTGGAAAACAAGATAAGACAGAGCTTTGGTTGCTTATAACTGAATTATTTTCCATTTATGTACACTTTGGAATGTGAAACTGTAAGTAGAGCCTACAGTGTATACCATATCATGTCAGATAACACAGAAGAGATGGCAGAAGGGATCTATCAACAGCCCAGATAATTGCTAAAACAAAACAAGCTTCTGCACTAAAAAAAACCAAAAACCCAAAAAACAAAAAGCCCACACTTTTTTCCTAAATTGTTTAATTGATGGTATGGCAATCTACATGTTGTTATTTCAGGTGTGTAGTCTCCACTGTAAGTACCTAAAATTGGCTCCACACACAGCCACCTCCCTGGTTGCTGTGGTAAGAGGCTGCATGTTAAGCAGAGCAAAACACAAGTGGCGCAGGGGTCACAGCAACAGCACATGGTGACAGGCATAGAAAAATACAATCATCACGCAAAACAAGCTACATTTATATCAACATTTCAGACAATAACATGCTCCCATGAAACCACGACATACTTACAAGTAACTAAGGCCAAATCTTGCAGTAGCTAGTGCGTCTTGGTGCTCATGACATCTAATTTCTAGAAGCTGGATGTTGCTAGAGCCTGGTTACTTGCAGATCGTGTTGGAAGACTTCACAGTGCATCACACTAACCCAAAAAAATTAAAATGTCTCACTAAAATGAGACAATCACTAAAGAGAAGCTGTATTTCCAACTGAAACTGTCCTAAATTAATAAGCGCTTGACATGCTAACTCCCATAGGCTTTTCAATGACATTCTTGTGTCCTAGTGCAGTCCAGCCACATACCTCTACTTCTCCATGCACAAGACTAGACTCCAGCTTTAATGATACCGCATGTTTCTGACAATGAGAACAGTGGGTTGGAGGCAGGAACAGCACCTTTTGGACCTCAGTATAGTGACTACTGTAAAGCCTTTTGAATGCCTGGTTTAAATCTGTAATATCTCTTACAGTGGGTAGCACCAGTTGCCATGCTGAACTCCAGGATGGCCTGAGCTCCAGGGGATACTGTGGCAAGGCTCTCATCTTTCCAACAGGGCTCAGAAAGAAAAAGCTGTCTCCATCCAAGGAGGGACTAGACTATCAGAGATAGAGATGAGATTTCCAGACCATTGCCTTAACTCAGCTGGTTTTGAAATCAGTAAGCGTAATTCCCAGTGGCAGCAGAGTTAGGCCAGTGAGATTCAAGTGAAACTGAAAATTAATGATGCCTGTAAGTGCAAGACAGTCCTCCGGATACACAGCAGTCCCTGCTTAGCTTTTGTCACTGTTTTGCATTGACAGGTTTGCATGTTTTCTTTGAGCAAAAGTCAGATGTTCACTGTTCATGCAAGCTGCCAGAGGCCAATTACTTGTTACTATTTATATAGTTTGTTGGCTCTGTACAGGCTTATTGAAAAAGTGATCCTGCAGAAAGACCTTTGAAATATAAATGAATATAAATGAAACATAAAGCCATTTTGTTCCCTCTTCACATCTCACCTGGAAATGTCTTCTGGGTGGAAGCTTTGCTAGACAAAGACTTAACTGCCTGTCATAAGAACTGAAGCACACCATGAGAAGGAGAGCTGGGAATTGTTCCACGCTTTTCCCTTTTCTTTGTCCTATACTTTCTTTCATTTTCTTTTTCATGCACACTAATGTACTCATTTTTGTGATCAGCGAGAATTCCTTTTAATGTATGGATCTACTCTGCAAAAAATTGTATTACATGTTCCTTTTTTTGTAAGCTTCAGTGAGCCCATATTAACTATAGTCCTTCCTAACTACCAGTCAAACATGCCTTTAGATTCAGAGTTAGTATCTTTTGAAAAGAGCAAAGGACTTTCTTTTTGTTGGATCAGCAGTAACAAAGGCTCCCAGGCTCTGTAAAATAACTGAGTCCTTGCCACATTTACATTAAACCAGTAAAGCGATTTCTTCTCTCATAGCAATATACATCTCAAGGATAACTTCCCAATCAGTGAAACTCTGCGTACTGTGAAATTACCATTTACACTCCTCCATCATTTGAAGCGGTTCTCCATGACATAGGGTCAGCCCCAGGCCTGAGGGCACTTCGTACCTGACCCCAGGCAGCAGACTGACCCCTGGGACAGGAGCAGAGAGCCTGCAGAGAGTCTGCAAAAAGGTGCATAATTCAGCACACTTTCATGTGCCATCCCTTATAGGAAAGTAAGAAAACTTTTGTGCAGAAATTCCTGGCTATGACTTTGAGTAGGCAGAGTCAGGTCAATGGAATAAAAGTGACCTTTTTTAGAGCTCTAGCTTTGCAGTCTTATGCCACATTTCAAATATTTTCTGCCTTGGGATGCTTGTCCATCTTTTCTGTAACACTAATTTGGAGAGCTGATAGTTTTATTGGGATTTTTTTTTCTAATGATGAAAATGTAAGTATCAAACTACATGCTATGCTCTGAACAAGGAAAAATGTCCTGTATATCAGCAGAAATAAAAATGGCTCCAGCAGAGATTGTCGCTGGTGGATATAGCCCCTATTATTCATACAAAACACACTGCTGCCACTGATTATTATTCCTAATAACAGTAAACCTTACTGAATGGGTTTATTAAAGTGTCCTCAGAATCACTGTGGGCTGTTATCAATCTGCTTGTAACAGTCCATTTTGCTGTGTCTACTGCTTAACTCACATCTCTTTCTGCTGGGGTTATTTTTCCCATTCATCATCCACTGAAAACTTTTTTAATGTTCTCTCTTGCGGTACAGCTAGAGGAAGCCTTCTGACAGCCATTCTAGGTCTGCTTATTGTGACTCTTCTGCATACATATACTTGTAAAATCAGCAGCTTTGTGTACCCCTGCCTTCCCAGTTTGTCTCCAGAAACAACTGCAGTGGTGGCCTCTCCCAGTCTTGGTAAGAGGAGACACATTCCGCCTTCTGTCTCAGAGATTCAGCCTGCACCTGCACTCCCTGCCCAGATACACCACAACACATAGTAGCACCCTGCTTCCTTGGCTGTCCAGAGACAGTCCCCTTTCGGGGCATACCAGGCTCCAGTTTCTTATAGAAACTTCATTGATCAAGGAGGGGGATGAGGATCCATGCTAATATGTGTTGGGTCTGATTCATGCATCTTGATGCATGCACCCTGAGACATGCTGGGTCTCACTCTGATACAGTGATGGGGAAAAAAGCTTAGCATAAAAGTAAGTCCAGGCACCTGGAAATAGTTTGTTTTCTCAAGCCTACATAAAACCCCAGATTCCTACCCACATTGTATAACACAGCAGAACTTCATTGTATGTTTTTCTCCATTTCAGCTTTACCTGAATTTTATATTTGGCAGAAAGTATCAGTGACCCCAGTTAGTCAGTTTTCCAAAGGGCCTAGATCTCATTTGATGGAAAAAAATTTTAAAAGTCCTTAATTTTGTAATCCTCAGCTTTCAGTTTACTTCCCTTTCATAGCAACAAAAATAATTCTATTAGAAGATCTAAGTAAGAAAATTTCAATTAGTAGTGCAAATTATCCTGCTGTTGGATTCCTACTATCTTAGCTTAGGTTATCAACTGATGTTTTGCAAAGATACAGCAGGAAAATCCTGGCATTTATTTTCTTAACAACTTTGCTGTTGTTTGGTGTTGAATACTGTTAATATCTGGGCACAAAAACGTGATTCCATTATGCACATGATACTCCCTATAATTGTTTTTCTCAGTTAGCTTTTAGATTTTTATAGATGAAACAAAATGATTGAAAACAAAATTTTGAGTACTATTCTGAAAGGCAGTAGGATTAAGGTCATTATTCATAAGGAGTGATGTTATTTGGCACCTCATAGGAAGAGCAGAACGTTTTTTTTCATTTATTTTATAAAATCTGTTGAATTACCCCTTAGACAGTACTAGAAGACTTTGCCTTTCTTATTACAAACTGTACTAGACTTCTACAGGGTTACTTTCCTTATTGTTAAGTCTGCTGACACCTCTTTGCAACTTGCCTCTTTACCTTACTTCAAGGGCACAAGGAAAGCAAATGCATCCTTCTCAGTCACCTACATCCATCAATATTTTAAAAATCCAAGGTGCAGAGACTTGGTAGCTACATCACCTGCATTAATCAGTAAAGAAAAAAATTCACCTAAATCCGACTCAGAACAGACCTTCTCCTTCAGCATTCCAGCAGCGCTAGCCTTTAAAGAGGTACTATCCATTCAGATAATGGACATTGAAAAGAGATACCAGTTAATCTAGCCTGCATGTCAGCACGACAGCCAGCTTCAATTTACTACCCTGAAACTGTTCAATATGTATCTTACTTTTGTCTTCAAACAAATTATTTTTATTCAGAAGCTTGGAAAACGGATCAATGCCTAAGGAAGTCCCAGGAAGCAAACTGACTGTTAGCACCTTTGACAGCAATCCCCAGGTGCATGAGTTGCTTTTGCCTTGTCTAGCTGTCTCTGGTGTTCTTGGACTCATCTGGTTATGAACTTGTGCCATTGCCTTGGATGATCTTTAAGGTCAAAAGTAATGGAAAGAAAGGAGATTCCCAAGTATGCCTGGAAGACGTCAAACTCTTTTGTCATCAATCAAATTACAGTACAGCTAGATATATCATCTTTCCTAGGTAACTGGCTGCCCAAGATACAGTCTTTCTTCCAACAATAAAAGATACAAAAAAAAGTATTGGAAAGACAAAAACTCCTATAAGAGATTCTAAAAGAAGAAAATGTATGTATTTCTGGTGTATGCTTACAAAAGACAAGACCCATAGCCAAGACCTAAGTCTTTGAACATCCCCCTACAATCAAGAGCTGAATCTGAATCCAAGTATCTCAGCATCCACATTCTATTAAATAGTTAAGCTGAGACTGACTCTAAACTTCAAGGCATTTTAATTTATTTCTTTTTTGTTGCTGTTGTTGAACATTGTAAGAATATGCTGAAATTTCAGTTGCCCCTTTCTTTCCTACTGTTTTCATTTGAGCTGGAAACTGTCAACTGGAAGCACAGTTTTATTTTAAAATTTTCAATAAAATCAAAGCACAAAGATGGTGTAGAAGAAAAAAAAATAAAAAGAACCCAACCATCACACACACAATCTTTGGCCCTTTAGAGAAAGCTTTGTTGTGCTAAGCTTGAAGGGCTGGCTTTCACCTTTCACAACTGCAGTGATTTTAGTCATGAGTAAGATTAGATGCCTTTAATATGTTTATATTAAGCAAAGCAGTAATTTGAAACATGGATAAGAATCATCAAGCCCACATTAAGAAGCCAGGTTCCTGTAAGCAGGGATATTCTGACTTTTATTTGGAGATATCTTAAGAGCAAGGGCTGCCACACACCCCTTCACAGTCATTACAGAGCAAGAGAAGTGAAACGCCATAAAAGAAAGCAATGGTTTCATTTATGGGCTTCTCATTCAATACCCCCAGATCACTTCCTTAGGACCAGATCTCAAGGCCACAGGAAAAGCCACTTACCCAACAAAGTCAGAGACAGCGTTCAGAATGATGAATACATGCTTTTGACTAACTGTGGTAAATTCCCAAATTGCCTGCAGTTTTCATGGGCATTCTGTCAAAAGGTGTTGGTGTCCTGTGGCATTAGGAGTGTCAGGTTTTGTTTTCCCCAAAGGGAGAGAAGGGTGCTAGAGGGGTGGCAAGGGTTTGCCAGGCTCTTAGGGAAGCACTGCCCTGTGACGTTTTGGAAAGGCTCATTGTCTGTGGTTTCACATGGTGCTCTGAAAGGCTCCATTGACACACACTTGCAGAGTACAGTGATGTTAGACTAGTTATTTGTCCTTTTTATTGGTCTTCCTGTAAGTGGTTTTGCATTTATAGCTCTCACTATGAAGGGAAGTCTGTTTTTAACTAGAAACTCCCAGTTACGCTGGTGATAAGTCACTGAGGCCTAAGAGGAAAATCAGACATTGGTGAAAGTCTCTCCCAAACACCCTCAGTATTTCAAAGCCATGCTGTGCTGCACACACCCAGTTTTCAGTACAATTTTCCATAACCATGCAGCCACCTGGTCTCTTTTAAGAGCAAAAGCCTCAGGACTGCTCTTTAACACTCTGATTTTTCTTAACAGTATCTACAGCAAGTCAAAAGCTTATGTCCAAGAAAAAGCTCTGTCCTCATGCTGACTTTTAAGAACCAAGGATTCCATTTTAAAATAGCAGCTGTGTGCACAATAGTAAATAACTTCACATACTGAGGAAAACCTGGAAAGCAACAGACAAGCTAGTGCCTCTGCATTTTGGACAGGGTTATTTAGCTTATTACACAGGTTTATCCCCGGTCTGAATGGAACTTACACAGTTCTCACCACTAACACGCTAACAATGATTAAGCCAAGGCACGTATGTAAAATAATAGTTACAATAGCTGGATAGTATCTCTTGTAGGAGATACAACAGTTAAAATCCATGTTCTGAATTTTTGCTTTATAGTCATGCCAGTAGAAAAGCTAGACTGAAGTTAGGTCTTACGAAAATTTCTTCCACCTACACCTTAAAGAACTTAATGCAGCAGGGTCATGTAGCTGTTCACTGCAATAGCTGGGGTTTGATTTAATTAGGAGATGGAACTGTTCATGTTTCACTTCCAACTGGAATGTTTTTTAAGGGATGCTCACGTGGCATTATTCTATAATAGGGAATTAATTTAAACAAAGCCAATGAAACTGGACAAATCTTCACAAATTTTTTTTTCACAAAGCTATACAAACTTTCACAAGATGCCGAGACACGCCTGGTATGGCCTCAGGTTGCTCGTTGCTTGTGTCCAGCCAACCTGTAACCTGGGAGTGTCAGACCACCTTGCCTCTTTGACAAAAGAATATCATGAGACACCCGGGCATTTTGAAAACATCCAGGGTAGACACAGACAGAAAGAAGAGGATTTGGTGTGCCACCGCTGCATGATCTGGGACTCCAGTGCCCTTGTGCAGATATATTGTGCTTAATTGTCTGGTTCAAGGCTGCACAGATGCCATATGAAGTATATGCACTCGTGCAGCCTCGGGCTTGCAGCACTTGCAGGCCGGCAGCTGTGTAGTGTTTAGTCCCTTAAAGTTTTCTCAGCCTGTGAAGAGGAGTTCAGCAAAATGGAAGTTCTAAAATAGAAAAAGTAACTAAAACTGCTTCAGACAGCTGCTATATGAGGTAGCAGGTGGTGAACCTACCCAGAGGCCCCAAGAAATATTAATATTTACAAGGTCTTACATTTCACTAACCTCAGATAACTGAGTGGCACTGCCTGTTGCCTTAAGGGAGGGGGAGCCGTAGAAATCAAAATGAACGAGTTAGAGAAGGGCTTTCAGCTTCTCTGAAATGGTTGTCTCACAGCACTTTCCCCCGACCTGTTCTCCACCCTCATCACCACACCGGGCTGATATCCCACTGGTCTCCTGGTAGCCTCCCTCTCCACCAGCCTTTGTCCAGGTCACAGCAAGCCAGACACATTTACCCAAGTACTACGCAACATAAGAAGCAGTGTAAAGCTCAACTCCGTCATGGCTGCCGTGTGTGCATGAGGCTAGCATGGCAATTTTTGGACTTGGCTGCCATCAGTTTCACCTGTAACAGCCTGCAGTTCTCACAGACCTGCCTATCTGTAGACAACACCATTTTTTTTGCTGGGTAATGCAAGTCTTTGCTGTTCTGGACTTTGCTTATAGCTAGAGAGAATTATGCTGCTCTCTGAAATACACATAAACTCTATTGTTGGCACAAAAGTTTGGCAATTAAAAAAAAAAAATCAGGTTTGTTTTTTACCACCTAATGTTACATTGCTATCTTTAGAATTAAACACACATCCCCACCCAATTCAGGTAAACACGCGTATAATGTTATCTTCATATCACACCTCCCAGTCTTCTAGGTTTACAAGCTGGTCTTTTTCTGGCACGAAAAGAAGAGATACATTGTGGAGGTTTTTTACTGTTGGAGCTAGTCAGGTGCTGCATTGATGGGAATGATGTTTATTAACCTACCACTGAAAAAGGTGTTGAAAGTTTAATTATAAAGTTTTGTTCACTGTGCTATAAATCACCATGTTTAAAAATCCAACTGCTTGCACAAGTTATGTTATTCTAGGGAGACATTCAGCATTTTGGATGAAACAATTTTTTGAGTTAAAAAAATACATATCTCCCTTAGGGAAAGCATTACTAAGGTTCTGTGTTTCCTAACTGAAAAACTTCAAATCTTGCAGACTACAAAAAATTCAGGATTTTATTTTTATCCAGGAGTATTTATATGGGAAATCATAAACAGTTCTAATTATACTTGCACTGATATCTTAAACACAAAGGTGTATGCAATAAATTGTATGCTGTATAGTATGATATAAAAAACACTGTAAAATAAAAAAATGTATGGCAGTGGTTTGAAATTATGTTAGCAATAGCAAGGATGCCACTGATGAGCTGAGCAGTGCTGAGACCTGTATGAAAGCTTTACATCCTTTCACCTGCCATGTAACTGTCTCAAAGAATACAAGAAACTGCTGTTTGCAACAGTATCTGACATTTTTATTGAAAGCAAATTCCTGGAGTCTTGCAATTATATGTTTGATTTCTGACTGGCCACCAGTACTTAAAAAATCATCAGGTTTTGGGCTGGGGGGCAAGGGGAGAGGGTGTTTGATTCTTTTTGGTTTTGTAATAACGTCAACTCCAGCAGGAACAATTCTGATGCGCTTAAACACAAAACATGGCAACACTGTCTCATTTCTCGAGAGGCATTTTGAAGTCACTCTAAAACCAGCCTGACATACGGTTTGTGCAGAACAACATTTTGCCACAAAATTAGTCTAGCATCTTAGTACAGTCTAAAGGTAGAGGATATGTTCCTGTCTCCATGAACATCATAATCCTCCAAGAATGCAGGCATTCCGTTTTTGTCCTTGCAGATAAACAAATGAGCAGACTGAACTATTACTTATTCTGACAATGCTACCTGAGGGGTGGGGGGAGAAATAAAGGGAAAAAAGAGATCCTTAGATCTTTCAGTGTGCATTCACTGTGAGAAGCTGTTAGAGGTCTGGAAGGCTAGGTGAAATCATCAGGAACCTCTCTGGTATGGGCATAGGTGGTCTTTTTATGAGTCAAATTTTTATTATCCAGCTACAGCTGCATATTGCATATACAGGCAGGTGGAACTAAGCTGCCCAGGTTAAGTGTGAAACTGTATTTTCAGCTGATATTTACCTTGATTTCAAGTTTGACTTGCCCAATAGACATAGGCAGATGCAATTCAGGGCAGGGCAGGGATTCAATCTGCTGCACAAAATTATCACCTTGGGGAAAGACTGAAAAGAGAGGAATGAGCCAGAAACTCCAGAGAAAAGGAGCAGCTGCAGAAGCCACAGGCCTTTCTGCTTCAGGTCTCTTCTTGTCAAATTTTGGCTTCTCAGTCAAGTCTGACATTCAAGCACCTTCAGGGTTAGGCAGTATCTTTTGCTGAGGCGAATGCCAGTTGCTTTAACGAAAGTAATTCTGAGTCTCCAGGACAAGCAGAACTTCCATGGTCCACAGCGTGCCATGAAGGATGCCACCCAAACACTCAGGCTGGCTGTAATAGCCTGGGACGCCGTAGTAGTTACCTAATGTCACGATGACACACCAGTACAGCTTTCAGAATCAGAATTAACATGCCTGTATGTGCTGCGCAATAGCAAGCGGCTCTACCACACAGCTCACTGTGCAGCTATGCCTTATGCTTTCATTATCTTTTCTGCAGTCTGTCTAAATTCATATTTCATATTCCTTAAATTTCGCTTAGGAAAAAGTACAGTTCTCAACTAACTCAAATAACTCAAAAGACGGAAGTTAGAGAAAGTAACTAAGAATTATTTGAAACATCCAGCCACCTCTCTTTTTTTGCCAGCATCCACCACTTTTGGGCTCAGAGAGGAGCACTCCTTGATTTCCAGATTCTCTGGCATGACCTTGTAGCTCTTGGTGTTTGTACGGTGTTTGACACCTGTAACAAGTAGTTCAAGGAACACACACAAGTATGTTTCACCTGCTTCACTGTTTCCTGGGGAAGTGAGACCTACTCAGTCTCTGCACATTTGCCTGTCTCTCTCCTTCATCTTTAACAGCTTCTTCAATTTTGTCCATGTTTTACCAGCCTGTCAAATGTGGTTGAAAGCTCAGAAATAGAAGTCTCCACGAAATGTTGTGAGAATTCACATTTGGATAGAAGACTGATTAAATCACGTTTTCAGCGGGGTGAATTAAAGTCACCTTTCCCTTCCACCCAGGGAAGCTCCAGCCAGCTGGCCCATAATCTCACAAGTGCTGGCCAGCTGATTGTCGCATACGTAACTTCCAGTCAGCAGTAATGTACCCCAGTACTCACCTGGACCAGCGTGAGGGGAACTGGGAAGGCACTGGGGTGAAGGAATGGCACTGCAGAGAGCAACATCAAGGCCATGGGAAGAAGATGAGATGCTACACTACAAAGAGAGTATTGGTACTGTTTAGGGCACACTCAACTCAAATCCTTTGGGAAATCAGGCTTCATTAGTTTCAAGGATTATGGTATGACACATATAAACACAGACAGTGGGGAGAAACCCAGAGTACACACCTTGTGGTACACTGATGCAATACAAATACATTTTAACTCTCTGCCATATTAAAAATAAGTGACACTGTGAATACTGATCAAAGCGCAAAGCCATGTCATCCTATGGAAATAGTCTTGGTCTAGACATTCTAAGCAGACTTAGCTCATTAAAGACGACACCACCCTCAGCCAAGAATTTAATGAGGACTTTCCCAACACCCAGGCAAACTGTGTAACTGGAACATTCAAATGTCTGAGTTGATAATGAACACTGTTACATTTTCTGCAACTGGAAGTCAATATTATCTTCAAGATTAGCAAGAACTCTGGATCTGTGGAGCATGAATTCTTAACACATCTTTCTCCCAAAGTGTGAGCTTTCTATCACTGTAGTTTTGTTGACTAGGGAAGATTCACATTGAATGCCAAGTGATCAGCACCACTGACCGCAATCAGAGTAGAAGCTGAAGAGTAATCCAGAGCAGGTTTGTTGTTTGCTTTTTTTAATCAAAATTTGCTCATCCAGAAGCCAGCCACTAGAGCAGCCAAGCACTGTGTGCCATTGGCAGCCTACTGCTGATCCCCTACAGACTGCCAATAAATGGAGGATCTCCTTCACGGATACAGCAGACAATATCATGTCCACGTTCAAACAGAGTTTGTGCCTCGTCTGAATGTAGATCAGACGCCGTCATTACAGCAGCCTTATTCTAGACAGGTTTGTGAAGGACAGCTTTTGTGCGTATGGTAGAGTTAAAAGTTCAGTACCTCATCCACACTGCCAAACTTTCAGACGTTCTCTAAGCTTTAAAATAACATTCCACCACCCACCCCACCCTCTGTGCTTCCCCTTCAAGTACCCTGTCCAAAATAATTTTGCGTTTTTCTCTCTCTCAAGATATTTAGTTTGCGGAATATGTAACAACTGTCAAAAAGTGTCAGGCAAACTATGGGTAATAACCTAAAATGTTATGAAATGACAAATACTAGCATAGATGTATTACAATTAAGTTCTGTGAAGCTTGTTTCTTCTCCTTGGCATAACTAGCATAATTCACAATACTATTGTCTCCTGAAATCTGGACAAACTCCTGTTTGCATAATTTCTGCATTTTCTGCAATAAGACAAGAACTGGCAACCTTGGAAAAGCTCTTTCTGAATTCAAACTTTGCATCCAACTACAGTTTTTAGAGGAAAGCCATCACCCTGACTGAGTTTTGCCAAAAATGGTTTGGCCTGATAGTTCAATGTTTTAAACAAGGCAGCTGTATTCATTTGCTGTTAGAGAATACCCATGCCTGTCAGCATTTAGTCGAAGTCTAAATTACATTCAGCAATACCGTACGACTGTACTCCAGCATCCTGGAAACATACTGCTAAAAATACAATTGGTCTCTTCTTAAACAAAATCTTCTTTATGGTTCTGCATTCTGAACAAGCCCTTCCTTTGCCACTGGGGGCAAGGGCTTTTCAGAATATTTTTGACTCAGGTGATAAGATGTTTGAAAAGACCAGGTAGTATCTTACCTGCTTACTGCAAATAACAACGTATAGCAACACTGTTGTTGTTTAACCTGGCAGGCAGCCAAATGCCACACAGCCATTTGCTCACTCCTGCGCAGTGGGCTGGGGGAGAGAATCAGAAAAATGGTAAAACTTGTGGAATGAGATAATGACAGTTTAATAGGACAAAAAAGGAAGGGAAAATAATAATAATAAAGATAAAAGAATATACAAAACAAATGATGCACAATGCAATTGCTCACCACCCACCAAGTGATGCTCGGTCAGTCCCTGAGCAGCAGGCCACCGTCCTCCAGCCAGCTTTGCCCTGTTTCACTGTTCAGCATGACGTGAGCCAACTTCCAAGACTGAAAAAGCAATTGGAAAGATATACACTGAATTCCCTTGAGCCAAGGCCATTACTTCCAAGACCAATTGTCCTATCATTCTATATGCTATGGAATACCCCTTTAGCCAATTTGGGTCAATTGTTCTGGCTGTGTCTCCCCCCAGCTTCTTGTGCATCTGCCAGCCTCCTCGCTGGCAGGGCAGCACGAGAAGCTGAAAAGTCTTTGATTTAGTGTAAGCACTGCTCAGCAACAACCAAAACATCAGTGTGTTATCAATATTATTCCAATCCTAAATCCAAAACACAGCACTGTACCAGCTACTAAGAAGAAAATTAACTCTATCCCAGCCAAAACCAGGACAAACACAAATAATAGAATGAAGTCATAGTACCATCAACAGTCTATAGAGCCAAGATATAGCCTAATACCCAGAGGCAGGCCAAATGACAGCCCTGAGTGCCTGGCCTGACCATGAGCAGTGTAAGTATAAGATCATGGAAGGTGATAAGAGGGGAAACATCTTATCCTAGCATTCACAGTGACATATTTCTAATTTCACTGCTGCACAGGGGAACCCTCTCTTCCCATAGACAGATTTCTGACTCCCAGAGCTGTTTCCAGCACCTTGTTCATTGAGCCTAATCTGAATAGGTTTAAAGGATTAAAGAGACTGGTTCAGAAGATTAAAAAGAGTAGTTATTCTCTTGCTTATAATACAAACCCAACATGGCAAATTCTAGGAGAGCTGACTTACTGTTAACAGTAAAAAGCAGCAGTAAAGGGGAAAGCTGTCTAGTGACCCGGGGATCTGCCCAGGAATTGGAAGATGCAGGCTCACCACCTGAAATCACCATGGATGACCTTGCCCTTGGCTACATGAGAAAAAAAAGCATCATGCTGCCCTACAGAAATATAGACTGAGAAAGTCCATGGGAGTTGCACACATACTTAAGATTTTTTTCCTGATTAAATCTTTGCTAATCAAGGACACAATAGACTCTTCAAAAAATCCAGATAATATGTAGCCCTTTATGGTACAAAAGTATATGTTAAAACTACAGGCTATGTAAGACAGAGGCTTATTAAAACCAAGACAGCCATGTATAAAGGCCATTTAGGCTCCAAGCTGTTCTGTCTGCTTTCTTGCGAATATGCTTGAAAACATCAATACTAACTGGTAGCCTAAAGATCGTGGGCCACAAGATGTGGTAACAACATAACTCAGAGGTTCCTATTATCTTTCAATATTGTAAAGTCACAGATGAAGTGAAATCCTTCCCAAGACGTGGAATTCTGGGAGGTGTCAATCCCACTACCTTTGGCTGCCACCAAGTAGAGCTGGGCTCTAGAAGAGTACATGAACAGATTCAGGAAATTAAGCTGGCTTGTAATTTACATGCATGCTGTTCCATCAACATGCTCACAGTAAACCCATCCCTCCCACCATTCTTTCAAATTCTGTATTTCTTTGTCCTGACCAGCAATTTCAAGCACACCCCATTTTTGGCATCTTCCTGAGACAGATTGACCCTTTTCTGTCTATGCCTTATCTGACCATCACAGGGAGACATGCCAACCACTTACATCCAACAGTGTCAGACTGTGTGCACCAAAAAACTTCATAAACTAAAGAATGGTTTTCTCAATGGGAAATAGCTGTGATGATAAATTACAGGTTTTAAACTTAGAAATAAATGCAGACAGGAACCAATAGCATTCAGAACGTATTCCTGTTATTCATTGACTGGCAATCTAAGAAAATTTCTAATTGTTCAAAATATACACAAAGACATCTAGACTGCAGTTCACCTAAGCCATTGAATTAGGCAGTAGCGCAATCCATCTCTTCATGCCTTTCTTACAGACTGAACAATATAAAGCAGAGCATGACAATCCTGAGAAACGCACCTTTCCCCAGGGCACTTACATGGGTCTCGGTGTTCAAAGTTTTGGTATGGTGCTCTGTTCACCAAAAACTAACAGCTTCTTTGGTAGCCAAGGCTTGTTTTGTGGCAAATCAATTTCCTGTAGTTCAAATCAAATAACAAAAACATTAAACCTAAGCATATTGCTCCAAAACAATACCTCAAAAAATTTATATTTAATTTTGTAATAATCTTATATTCCTAAAGCAAATAATTTACAAAGAAAAGTCCAATCAAAAAAAAGCAAGATTTCTAAGCTGCCACAATAACATATTAACCCAGCTGCTACTGTTGGGGCAAGAAAATGGACAAACATTAAACAAAAACAATTTTTCACATCTGAAACAGAAGCAGTAAAATGTCAAGAAAAACACAGATAAAGAACCATTGCCCAATTTCAGCTTAATGTTAATCAAATAAAGACTGGTCAGGTTTTATTAATTCAAAAGAACAGCATAACCTCCAGAGCAAGTCTGGTCTCTAAATGATGTAGTGCCAAATGACTGCAAAGGCAGTAGTAGGCTTGCGAAAGACTGATGAATTGTTTTCATTAGTTGAACATGTATTTTTATTCCCTTAAAGGAATCAATAAAAAGGACTAGCTGTAGTTGCATATTGCGTGTACTTTAGATTTTTTTGGCTATTTGGCTCAGTAAATAACTTCCTGAAGTATGCCGTATTTGAGTTTAGACTAAACCAAGATTACAGTTTGCCTCACTCGAGATTTTTCCCAGACTGTTGAGTGTTTTCTCTGACATTTCTTTTGAAAAACAAGTTTTAAACCAAATAATGACACTGAGCTCAGAGAAAGTCTGTATCTTATTAAAACATTTGAGACTACTACACTAATTTTCTTTAAACCTGGCTTTTCTCCATTGAAGCTCAATGAAATACTGTCAGCCAGCTGCCTTCTTTGCAAGATCATGAACCAATTGCACAGAGATTGCTTTACAAAGTGAAGAAAGCTTTTATTAAAACTCTGCAATACATAACTCAGCATCAGTAGGCGAGTAATCCCTCAGCTGGCCCAGCTGAGAGCAAAATTTGTAAGCCCTATGCCCAGCAGCATTGTTTGTTTGTGCTGCAGTAACACTTAAATGTACCACCTAGGAAACAGGACCTGTTTGTCTAAATATTACATTTTCTCATAAATGGGAAAGACAGGTCTTTTAAGAACAAAATGGAACCTACAGTCACACACCTCACTTTGGGGGAAACTAGAAGCAGAGATGAGTAAACATTAAGATTCTCACACTTTTTTCTACATTGTCTACATAGTTCTCCAATGTCAATAACAATGGCAGAACTAAAACTGAAAAAGAATGACAATACTGGTAATTACAAGATTCTTTTTCCCAAGTGAAGTATTTTGCTTGGAAAATCCTAACGTTTTCCATTTCCTCATTGTCCCTCTAGCCTAATGTACTGCCATCAGCATACACTTTGTTGGTCCCACTTATTTTCACTGTCATCAGTGGACTGAACTGTAGCTTGCAATCACCTGTTGCAACCAGCACTGAAGCCTACAACAGAATGGATAAGTCAGGAGGTGATGATCAGATTTATGATGCTGTTTGGCTAGTGTTCCTCTTGATTCACAATTTATACATTAGTACAGTCAAAACAGGAAGTAAATACTATTAAATAACCAATAACTTGCTATAATGCAAGTCAAGGATGGGAAACCACAGGGAGTGTGTACAGTGAAATAAGTTAAATCTGATAATGCGGTACAAGAGGTGTTAAACAGCCTGAAGACACTTATTAGCGCACTGTGATTTATGTTTGCCTTAGTGAGATGGTCTGGTTATCTAAATGCCTTTTAGAACAAATTTCCATTAAATAAATCCAGAATTATACATTCTACATTATATTATTCAACAAATAACTTCTGTTAATGAAGAAGTACAAAGTCCCCCAAATTCATCCCTTCCACAGACCTCAAGCTGAGGTTTTGCTTTGAGAGTACACCATATAGCTGTCATTTTGTGCCTCATATTTGAATTTTCATTATTTCCACCCATACTGCTGCCAGTTCAACAATGAATATGCTTCCTACTATTCCTACTGATACACAAATATGGCGCTTCAAGCTCTAGACAGAAAATGAAGGCCAGAACAGCCAGCCCATTTATTGGTAAACAAGGGCATAAAAGGAGCTGCACGGTGCTGTGTTAATCCTCAGATGCAAGTTGCTTTGTAGCCCAGTGAAAGGTTCGTGAACATCCTAAACAACTGCCCACCAATGCATTTCCCATAACCCACCGTATTATTTCTCACATTCAGCAAGCTTTACAAGTTAGACCCATGTAATTAATCCCATTTAGAGACTAGTCTAGCTAATTAATGAAACTAGGTTTCATGGGAACACCTCTGACTAAGGCAGGATTATAGCTCTGAGCTCCCCACTCCTCTAAATTGAGTCACACAACAGCTCTTCCGCCCATACCCAATACAGGTTCTGCTGGGCAAGGACAGGGATCCAGCAATGAGTCAGGTACCTACCAATGAGTGCATTTAATGTAAAAGTGAATTTAAAGCAAAACAAACCAGAGGAACATTATTTAAATGAAAAGAAACAGAGTTTCAGGTGCCTGATTTGGAACACTTTAAACTAGTAGCCACCACCTTAAAGTCTGACCCTTTTAAATAGCTTTAAGGTTTGGGAGGACAAATCATCAAAATCCATAGATTTTCATATGCCTGGTTGGCAAAGGTTGCTTGCACTTTTTAATTCCTTTGTAATCTGTTTTCCATTTCATGCTTCCTTGGGCCTTGTTTTTTCTGGATTGAAGCCGTGCTTGAATTCAAGCCACGCTGCCTTGTTTTCTTTTGAGAAAAAAAAAAAAAACAAAACCAAAAACACAACCATGCTTTGATATCATAACTAACGGCTAATGTTTCATTCTAGTACTACACTGGTACATCAAACATCAAACTAAAGAAGTCACATATTAATGCATTGTTTGGATGATCTGATGTATCAACTGGATGGTGTGACTCAGCCATGATAACCTCATAATAATAACCGTTGCATTTTCCAGAAAAAAAAAATCAAGAGCTCAGCAGTGTGCTTCATTCAATTGCACCTAACCAGACACTTTCCTGGTCTGGATATTTGTTCACTCAGATGTCTAAGTTGTATAAAAATGATACATTAGAAAGGAAAGGAAATCTTGACAGTTTGTTACCCAATATTCAAGATAAATGAAATCTATTTTCACAAAGTACTTTCAGCACTAAGCTTATCAGATCACTACTGGCTGAGCGCTTGCAAGGCTGAGGGCCTCCGGCTACAGAGCAAAGTGATTAATGTCAGCCTGCAAGTAGAGAAAACAGTGTAGCACTTAAAATTAGAATAGAAAATAACAAAATTAAGCTCAGTTAGTTGCACTAATGCCAATGATGATGAATTTATGAGATACCCTGAAGACAACAATAGTATGTCATACTGCAGGAAAACTAGACACTGGAAAGATAACCATTTATGCCAAGATGGTAAGCAGATGATACCATTGCATTCTTATGCTATTGTTCTAGACAAATTTTTATATATATATATATAGGCTTATATTGAAATTGCTCATCCAAATGTATCTGCTGTACAAGCAGTGAAGTCCAGAAAGCTATAACTAAGAATGAGCAGCCTATACCCTGATTGTAGTAGCCTCAAATTCTTGTGTGATGCCTTCATTTTCTTTGAGGACTTTAAAATGAAAAGGAGGATTTGCTTGTAATGACTATAAATAGGGTTCTTCTACTGGAACTCCTTTAACAGGAGGTCGCTTTTGACTCCTGGCTCACCAGCCAGCCCATACTGTGATTCAAGTCATGGCAAAGCATCCCACTGTGTTCTGTCAGGGACTGTATAGTTATATCCATATGCAGTATTGCACAGTAACAGAACAATTGATCTAGATTCTTAAGATAATTCACCAGCTTTGCTGCAGGCTTCCCAGCAGACTTTAGAGAAGCTCTTTCAGAGCTGTATTTCAGTTCCTTGTATTTGAAGTGATGATTAAACTCAGTTTTGCCTCCACTCAGTCTAGTTTATCTGTTGGGAGCCAAGCCTGGAGAACTTCTTACATGTGGTTAGTTACTATGTACAACAACAACTCCCAAATGTTGCCTGAAGTTTGTAGAAGGAAATATTAATCTTCTATTGCCATGATCTACACACTTTGCAAAATAGATTCAAGGCTCCTGCAGTGTCCAAAAAAAGGCATTATAATTCATCAGGAAAATAAAGCAGTTTTATTTTAACTAAGTATTCTGATGCGCGTTTTCAAAGTTACATCATCATCAAGAAAAAAAGAGAGTGCCTACATTAACATTTTAGTTTGGATGAGAGACACACTTCCAAAACCAATCTCATGATAGTTCCTACTACCAGTAGTTAGATTTGCACTGGGGGTAGTCTCAGAGCATAAAACCAGGTTCCTTTCGGATGAAACTAAACCAGAGGATACACTCTGAGAGCACACCTAGTACTCTTTAAGCACCAAAGGACTTTGAGCTCACAGGACCAGACTGGAGCTTCTCAAAAGTGTAAAAAATATGTATCTCTATATACACACACATATTGATCAATATATACAAATCAGTCACAAAATGCACATAGTGTAGATGCTGGGTCTTCAACATCAAACATTTCAGTACATCTAGTCATTAGGAATGAGCCTATAATTAGATTTTTATGTATTTCAAAGTTACTCAGCCATACTTATTATCTAAATAAAAGGAACAGTATGATTTTTAGCCAAGTTTAAAGTCCATAGAGAAAGTGGCATTAGCCATATGCAATGGCCTCAGCACAACGTGTCAGTTCATCTCCTGGAGAGTCAAGACCTCCATCAAGCATCTGGCAAGGGAGCTCAGGTACCTATATACAAGTTTGGCTTCTACACAGTCCCACTGAGTTTATGTGGCTTCAGTCACCTTAACTCAGTTTTCCTCCCTACACAGCCACCAGCAGCCACGTCTGCAGATGCAGGTCTCTGGCTGAGGTCTTCCAGGTGCCAACTTCTGAAATAAAACATAACTGAAATCAGAGCTGGACCCTGTCCTTTGCTCATCATAGATGCTTCTCAGAAGCACTCAACAGGACTTTCAAGCAGCTGTTACAGCTGAGTGAATCCCAGCACCCTCTGTCACCCCACTTTCTTTCTCCCCCCTCCTTATCTCACTTCTGCTTTTGCCCTCTGGTTCCCACTCCCTCCACACACATTAGAATCCTTCATGAGCTGATTCACATTGCTAACCCAGTGGAAAACTGTTTTCTTTTTTCTTTCTGAGGTGAGGGATGACTAAGGCAATATTCTGCAGCATGAGTGAATTAATCAATACACTGGGAATGTAAGGGACAAAACCAAAGCAAGACAGAAAGTACATAGCCATGGCAGACATAAACAGGATGGGTTTCACATTGGGTCACCTGTAACACTCAGTTTCAGCCTGGTTACCCCCAATCCCCATATCTTCCAGAGCATTTCACAGATCGAAACTCTAACTCACAGCACCAACAAGCAAGTATTGCAAACAAGATTCTCCTGCTCCAGGACTACGTTTCTACAGAGGGGTCCTGATAAACCACAGACTACCTCAACTTCTCAGTACCAGTTTCTCCCACCAACAACAGCCAGAGGGTGACCTGTCCTCATCTCAATCTGCCCTCAGCTGAGCTGCATTCACACCTCATTTACTGGCTTTTGGTGACCCTACCCTGGCCAGAACAGGTTTTGTACACACCATACCTTTAGATGCTATAACCCATCTACCATCTACAATTTATAATCATTCCCTTGGAACACCATGGGAATCAAAACCTTCTCATTTCTATTAATTGATCAAACGACATTACAAAGTACAGGAGACTAAGCATTTAATTATCAGCTTTGATATTTCTAGTACTAAGAAAACTTTATACACAATGTGCTGAGACAATTGCTGTCAAAAACAAATTGATAGTATTACTGCTGTGTTATTTCAGGGAGAATTTTTATTTCCTCCAATTCCAAAATTAATATTTTGCTGTATTTTTCCATGTTTTAAATGTTAAGAAAATAAAGGACTGATCACCAGCTCTGATGATTGTTTTCCAGCAGCTTTTGTAAAACAACTCAGTTGGCTTTTCTACACTGGAAATTTGTATCAATATAAGCTGAATTTTATACAGACTGATGCAGTCTCCTGATGGACAACCCTCTTCTCTTACAATCATCTCTTTTCTAGTTTTAGTTTATATTATTTTAGAAATATAATATCCCTCCAGTAGTATCAATAATCGTTGGGACAGAAGGAACTACTCCTTAAACCTACACGACTACATAAATTTAATCATCACAGCATGATCAGTAAGACTTCTCCATGTGTACAAAGCCTAAGCTGTCCTAACAGATTTCTCCTCTGATAGCAAGTAGAAACCCCTAGGTGAATGTGCCTGAACCCTAAGGAAAATTAGACTAACAAAGGTGACAAAATTTTCACCTTCTTAAAACTAACAGCATTTTGCAATCACACAAGCATTTTTTGTGCAGAGGTGTCTAAGTATCTATGTTATTTCATATGTATTTCAATACTACAAAAACTTCTGAATGTTGAAATCCAGTTTATTTCTCTGTGAAACTGGAAAAAAGTCTTATTTTGATCTTGTTTAATTCATGTACCTCTGACAGCCCCTGGATCAGCAGGCAGCTTGGGAAGGACAGTTTTCGAGCACCCAGCTTTCAGCACTGAGATAATCTCAAGTGCCAAACACGCAAACTTTCAGAAATAGTTTTCTTACCTTAAGACCTAACAGTTTTAGTGCAATCTTATATACAGGGGCTAGTAAATATTTTTTTTTTTTAAAGACACAATTTTCCTTGAGTATGAAGGGCTGCTGGGAGCAATACACACGTTCCGCTCTCTGTTTTTAAGGTGACACTGGAAAACCAGAGGAGAGGCAGCAAAGAATCACAGAATAAGAAAAAAAACACAGTTGTGAACAACTCTAATAGAGTGAGTAGTGCTGGACAATAGAACACGTTTTTATCTAGTTGGGAAAGGTTCAATGAGAAGCAATAGGTAAAGGTGAAGCCAGATATACTCAAAATAGTCTAATAATGTGGTTTGTTAAACTCTGAAACAAGCTACCAAAGGAAGGGTAGATTCTCCTCTCCTCGTGCTTGTGAATCAAGCCTGAATGCCCTTCTGAAGCAAAATCTGAAAGATATTCACCTCAGCCAAGCATCAGTATGCAAATAAAATTCAGTGGCCTGAGCGGGATTAGTTTAGAAATCCAGTGATCTGTCCCAAACTCTGCAGAACTGTGACTGACACGAACTAAATTAGAAGCAGGATCAGGCTGTGTAAGTTCATTAACTTAGTGAAAAGAGATCTAATGAATAAGTAACTCCACAAACATCCAGCACAATGATTTGTATTTGCACACCCAAAGGCTCCTTACTCCAGCTGCTTGTCAGGCAGATGAAGCCTGTCATTCACTCCTTTGTAGCTCTAGCCATTGTCCAAAACCCCTTTTCTTCTATGGAGAAACCCCTTATTTTGTTCTTAAGGAGAAACCTTTAAGAACTGAGAGAGGGAAAGGGAGCTTTTAGTTCAAAACAAAGGGAAATAGAGCTTCTGCCAGCAGGAGGCTAACAAGCAAATGACAATTTCGATATCTCTAGGGTCTGAGCACAATCTCTGCAGGCAATGTCAAGCCCTGTGTCAGCTTGCTGCCCTGCCAGCCTTCCACAACGGGTCAGGATGTCTGCTTCGGAGAACAAAACCTTCCTCCTCTGGGAAACTGGCTCAGCCAGCTCCCAGGCACAATGTTCCCTGGCAGAAGCCATTCAGCACGGTACCCCTCCACACCCCTGAGGCTGGCTGATGGCCTAAATAACAGCAAATTATAGCTGTGCTGAAACAATCAAGTACTAATAATGGCAGAGGCAGAGCATGAGGACATGCCATGCAGACTCTATTTATCACTTAATGTCCTGTATTAACAGTCATTATATTGTAAAATAATGTAAGGATTATGCCAGATGAAAGCATGACTTGAATCTGCGTGACGCATTACAACCTCAGAGAAGACCAAGGAGCTGGATGGCTGCACTAAGGCAAGTCATTTGGCATCAGAAACTAAGCCAGCTCTTTCTCTAAGCTTTCTAGGCAGCTCCTCTTGATTGACTGGGAGGAGAGAAATAATTTATCTGCAAAGCAACTCTATTAAATCCACCTCAGCGAAGGCCAGAAAGAATCTTCTCCCACTGAAAACACAGAAAAATTAAAAAAAATGGGGGGGGGGGGGGGGAGTAGGAAAAAAAAAAAAAGCTTTAAATCACAAGGTGGAAGAATTGCACAGGAAGCAATTCTAACACATGGGCCCTTCTGTACCCTGCGGATGCATCACATGAGAGAAAAGACCTTAAGGAAGTGAATGCACCACAGTCGATAAAAAAAGCCAAGACCTGGTTCAGAAGAGCAGAGGAAGGTCACAGCGCCTGTGACTCAGCAGCTGTGGCATTCAGGTCTCTTTCTGAGAAATCATAATTTAGTCATTCTGAGTTATATTCTTTCAGCATTTTTCTAATGACCTCCCCCCCCCCCCCGTTCCATTAAATTTTTTTCATTCCTGGACAACCATATTTGTAACAGAAGAGAATGAACAGAAGATAATTGCCTGATGCATGATGAGCAATGAGGTAAGTCTGTCTCAATTACTGCATATAAAATGTTGTTCTAGATGCAGCTTGAGTTCCGTGATAATACATTTCTGGGTAGTCATCTCCAGCGATTGGTGCTACTGGTTCAAGGTAAGCGCAACTTTTGCCCAACTCATGGAAGAAGGAACCTCCCATTAACTTCCAAGAGGACTGCAATCTTTTATACTCAGACCTCAGAGGGGAAAAATAGCAAAAAAAAAAGGAAAAAAAGAGCCATCAAGAGGTGCTACCATTAAATTCATCAACGTGAAGCAAGCAAGAGTCCCTCCTTTACATGTTACAACATAGTCTTTATTTTTACATGGTCTTTTAAGAAATGCTCCATAATCATTCTTTGATACAAATAATTCCCTTTATGCCTTTGCAAGGCAGTAAATAAAAGAATAGCCCTTTTTGTGATAACAACATCTAAAAGAGTAAGAATGTTCTTTTTTATAGAACTGACCTTTTAATGAGTAAAACCAAAAAGATCATTTATTATAAGTGATCCTCTGCCAACAGCCTCCATGCCTGTAACCAATTTCAAACACTTTATGTTCCCCCTCCAGAAAGGCTTTGTACTCTTTCCCACTCATTAGAAGATGGCTATTGTAAATAGCACTTCCACCATTAACATTAAATATGGAAAGAAATATGTTCAAACCAGGTTATGGCTCTAAGGCAAACTGACAAAAGCCAGGAAATTCATAAGTTAAATCCAGCCCTCAGTTCTTGCTGTTGTGAAAACAAACGTGGGAGTTAGCGACGTGCCCAGGGTCAGCGCAAAGTGTGCGCTTCCTGGCTTTTGTCAGATGGTGTCAAAACATCGACCTGACCTAAACACCACATTTGTGTGTTTAAAAATGGCCTTGCATGCAGGGAAGAGGGAAAGGCACACCCGTTTTCCCCCTGTGACTTCCCCAGCTTCAAGGAGGGATTGCACATGGCCACGGTACCTGCTCTGGCTCCCAAGGATGGAGAGCATGTCCCAGGGGTGACACACCGCCTCCTGGGGTGGGCACCTCCCAGCACACATGCTGAGAGGTGTCCCCTGTGTAGCAAATGATCTCATTTGTTTGGCTTGTCCTTATGGAAAATAATCTAGAGCTTTATTGTAAGCATGCCAAAATTCCCCTCATCTTCGCTCCATGAGGATCACAAGCCCTTTGGGGTGGGAGGTGAGTGGACAGGCTGGGTTCAAAGGACTGTGCTGCCATGCTGCCCAAGGGAGAAAGGGCTTGATGGGGCAAAGGGGCTGCCAGGGCCAGCCTCGGCATTCACGCACCCCTTTAGACACACTGGTGCTGCACTAGGGACAAACTCCCCGTTCCTCCCTAGCAGGAGGGACTTGGGCATACATGATCCATGCTGGAGCCCAGCTCTTCCACTTGGCAACAGCCCTGTGCATCCACACGGGCTCAGGAAGCCTGTCCCTGGCCAGCCACAAGCACTCGCCTGGCCCTGAAACAGCACCAGTAGTGCATCAATAGCTCAGAGACAGAAAAAGGGTGAACAGGCTGAAAAATGTTCATTTCATTCTAAAAGTTAAATTACTTTAATGAACACTGACTTGATGGTCAATATTGTAGCAGATTTTCCCAGCAGGTAAAAAGATAAACTGGGGGGGATGGGGATGGAGGGAGAGGAACTTACCCAGAAATATTTTTGCTTTTGTACTTTCTCTTGTTCCCACATGGATCTTATATGCATAAAATCAGTGGACTTTGGTACTCGCTTCTAGCTGAAGAAAGTGGCAGATAATACCTGCATGCCCATGAGAAGGGACAAAAAATATCTTGACCTAAATCATTTTCTTTTAACCAGCATGTTGGGGGAAAAAAGTTTCAGTATCATAACTAGTACCTTATTTAAACTAGATTAATTAAATGGCTTCAAACCTCTTATAATTAAAAAAACACTGTACATAGTTGTATTTATACTAATTCCTGTCAGTTTAAGTTAAATTGAAATTGAAATGAGGCTGAATCAAGCTGTGCTCGAGCTGGTGGTGCAGCTTTTTGGACCAGTTCAGCTAACACACTTTCTCCTAACCCAGTGCAGATCTCACCCAGAATACCCTGGGGACACAATAAATATTTAATTGTATTACAAATATTTTATCTGCCTCAGGAGGTTGACAGGAATACAGGTGGTCAGCTGAGCACAAGCTGAAGAGAAAACAGGTGAGTCAACCCCATAGTGAAGTGTTAGCTTATTATTCCATGACACCCGGTCTTTGAAGGAATACATCTTTTATAACCTAAGAGAACAAGGAGGAGGCTGCTTATGGAATTAAATGTTCCCAACTTCTAATTACAAGGAGAGTAATTGCAGTGTCATTTATGGAGATCTTGATAATTTATTTCATTTTCAGGACAGGTACATTTGTGTTGTATAATTTTCATTCATATGCCAACCAAAACAGGACAATTTTAATTTTTTTTTGGTGCTATTCATTTTCCTTCACTTTAACCCTTTATTTAAAGTGCATTGGGGTACTTTTCAAGATAGAAAAAAATAAATCACAAAGAAATATTAAGCTTTGAAAATGACAAAATGGAAAAATTGAGATTTTGGGAATTTTTCTTCTCTTTTGTTTTGTTGAGTTTTTTTTTCTCCTTAGCAATCCGTTAATCTTTGAAGCAATACAAACTTATGGCTTCTTCATCTGTTATTTACCCGTTTCATTGGTGCTTTTCAGCAAAAATAAAGAAATCATTAACACAACGATTTCTTCAGAAAACCACTAAAACACCACAGCTTACTCATGGCCTGGAGCTTTTTTCAGTATTTTAGGTGAGAAAAAGAAAGTCCCCCCTACTTCAGGCACAAAGTCTAAACTGGAGACAATATAATCTAAGTGCATACTACATCAAAGCTGAGACTTCAATTAATTCCAGAGTTATTTATTTAAATGCAAGTTTCTCATTGGCAAACTACCACTGAAGGGCCTCGAGAGGAACATGGAGACGACGAGGGGAATTCCATTATTCCCACCCTCAAACCTCCTCTCCTGGGCACAGAACCAACGCCAAGAAAATAAAACAGTCACCAAATATAGCACAATGGGCTTTTTCCTCCTTAATTACCTTTAAAATTCCCAGCCGAGTACAGAGACCCCACACAGGCTCTCTGTGCTACGTATTAGCACCGGTTCAGCTGAGGGATGAACCTCAGGAAACCGAAGCTTCACAATGGAGCTGCTGACACGGCAGAGAGCGGCCCCGTGTCACCGAATGGTTTCGGAGCGGCGGAGTCACCCATCACTTCGGGGAGAGGCGTTTCTCCCTTTGAAAGCCTGCCTTTTGTCTTGCTCACACTTCTCCCGGCTGCTCCCTGCCAGACTGTTTGCTATTCTTTGGAGGCTTCTGCTGCTTCCTATATCAGATGGAATTTACCTTCATGTAATTATTTGTTCTGGGAGCTTTGATCTCCACTTCCCTTGTAACTGCAATGTAGTCACACTTTGAACTACAAGAAAGTACCAATTTAAGGCTCTTGCTGCAAACATCACAATGGTTAATCCTAACAAAAAGGTGTTAATTGGTCTCCTGGTGATTCTAAGCCGCAGTCACAATAGGTTCTTATATTTGTTTACCGCCGTTGTATTTCCTCCTCATTCCAGTAAAAGTGCATTAGCTCTGATAACCATTCGGGCAGGCCTCTCGGTTTTCAGCTCACCTTGGGATTCGGGCACAACCGGGTACCGACCCGTGTCGCGGGGAGCGGTTCGGCCCGACCCGACGTGACTACGGACAAGGAGCCGGCCGAGGCTGTGCGCTCACGGTCAAGGAGTAAAAATTCAGATGTCTCCAAAACTCTTTCTGAAGCACAATAGATCCTCTGTACGAGATGAAAGCTGTTTCTTCATATAATACATTCACTCCAACCTTTGGCCCTGACAGAGATTTCACAGAGCTGGGGAGGAGCATTATTCTGTTTCATTTTTGGATCCATCTCCTGCTCAGCTGTCCAAGAAATTCAAACTGAAGAAAATGCTTAAGCTTAAATAGCTCAAACTAATGAAAATGGCTTATCATCCTGGACTGCACTGTTGGGTTCTCGAGAGCTTTTTTATTATTAAACGGGTTGTTTTTATAACAAAGCCCTGACAAAAAAAAACACCTTCCCAGCAGAAAACCAAACTACAGTCCTGACTCCTCAAGGCGGGGCTATTTTATTTGTCTATACGGGGCATGGTGTGCCTTTAAGCAACCTGTGTGCAAACATATCTATGGCCTTACCCAATGGAAAATCAGGCTTGTCTGCTTTTTGTCTTAAACAAACAGGGTCCTTTTAACATAACCGCTGAATTCTGGTCACAGTCGGGTATGCTGTATCCGTCAAAAAAGAAGTCACATATTTGAGTACTTGAGTGATGACACTGAAACAGATTTTATCAGGCCCTCGGGCTGTTTCTGAGTGAAATGACAAAAAGGCCAGACAGAAATGTAATTTGGGTGTTTGGCTTGCATATTCCTGGAGTGCAGAGTCGTCTGCTGTTCAATGAAAGACTACTCAAAACGTGAACATGGAAATGGTGCAAGACACCAACATCCCACCTCTGTTTTCCAACTTCGTAGTGATATTTCAGCAGTCTTTATGAGCAATTTGCCAGCTCTCCCTCCCACTTTTCCGTTTGGTATTCTCACAGGCAATTAAAACAGTTTTGTTTACTTCTACTAGGCCAGCCCTTCCCACTGACCAGCTCTCCCAGGGTGAGCTTTCCTGTTGTCCTCTTCCTGTCATTAGAGCACTTCAGAGTCAAACACTTCAAAAGTCCTGCAAAAAATGCCAGGAGAGCCCCAGATGACTGAAGACAGCTCTTGAACCCTGACTGAACTCCGGATTCCTCACGGTGGATGGGGCTGCAGATTTACCACAGCACGATCGCTGTCAAGGTACACACCCTTGCAAAGAACACTTTTGAAGACCCGCACAGCCTCCCTGCAGAGAGTCTGTCCTCCCTCAGCCCCATGCAGAGAGGGCTTTCTCCCCAAGAACAGTCCTTCTCCCCCAGCCAAAGGGGAAGATGCTGTAGGGAGCACAGGAGAGAGAGGGACAGCCCTTCCCCTCTCTCCCCTAGAGAAGGAAGGTAGATCTGTATTCCCCAAATTATCTCTGTAGATGGTCCATGCAATGCAATGCCTCCCTGGTGCTCTCCAGCACACGAAATAGCTCTAAGCCTGTTGGTGAGCAGACAAAATTATATCATCATGACCCGCTTCAAACTGCCTCATAAACATGGGAATTCAGAGAAAGAATATTGGTAATGAGAGAGAAAGTGGTGTCTAGCAAGCCTGATGGAAATAGGGTGACCTACGTACAGGATCCAGCCCAGGAGAAAGGCAACACTTTTTCGTGCTCAGCTGCAAGCGAGGAGCTTGCTCACCCAGTGCTCTACATATCCAAACTAGAAGCACTTGGTGATGCTTTTGTACCAGTAAAGGCTTCAGCGAGTTGCTACACACGTGCACACACACTCAGTTGCAAGGCTTATAGCAAGATGGCAGCCCTGAAATGAAAACACCACTATGAGGGTCTATGTTGGAAAAACATTTGGTTTTCTTTTTCACGTTTGTTTTGCATGACTTCCTATAATGTCCTGAATACAATCCAGACCTTTGGCAGCTGCAAGCCATGGTCTGAGGCGTTGATAAATTTATTTTGCAAAATAGCTGCAGTATTCTCATTTCATCACAATGCTGCCTGTGAGCGAGGGAAAGGGGCAGAAGATCTGTCTGATTTCCCAGTGATGTTACAGTTTGGTGCCTATGCATTTCACATCTGGGGAAGCTGACAGCCACTCTGAAAACATTTTTGTTCTCACAGTTAAAACTTGAATCTGTGCCTTCTTTTTCTGGCTCCTGCAGGCTGCTTTGTGCTCAGATTTATTTTCTTTTTTTTTATCTACTGCTATTAGATAACTAAACATTACATGGGATTTTGTTATGTGACAGTTGTTGGGGGTTTTGTTTCAGGGAAGGTTTTTTAGGTGTTAGTCCTTCTAACTGGCTTTGAAATGAAAAAGCTTTTAAAACAAACAATGCAATATCATCCCAGTTCTCCTGTTCCCAGGATATTTACAGCCTCATCTTCCTAGGAAAACAAGGGGGTTTACAGCAGCAGCTTGATACAATAAACCTAATCATAGTCATTAATCACACTTAAAAGTTACATTTCAGGATTATGTAGGTTTAGCAATGAGCCTGGGTGTTAAAAAAGAGTAAAAAACTTGCTATGACAGATGACAAGCCAAGTTTAACACCTTTGATTTCAAAGCACAACTCCTAGCCGGGAGAACAGGTCCCTACTGTATCTTACACAAACATCCTCTTGCAAGTCAAGTGTCTGCAAAAAGTCAATCATAGAGTTTTTTTCTCACCTGGGCACTTCACAGTAAGCGCTTGAAGCCCACAGCTCATATAACAGCATGAACATGCAAGGAGGGGGATTAAAATTACATGGTTACCTGGAGTAGAATGGAAGAGACAGAGTCAAGTTTTCTGCTGTTGTAACTCTGCCAAAGTCCAAGTTAGCAGAGAGTTTCAGTCATGTTTGGGGCTTGGGACCAAGCAGTTTTATTTGCTGAAGAACAGGGCTTCAGGTAGCAATGTTCCATCCTTAGTTTCTTTGCTTGATTTGCCTAATTGATAAAAAATAATCCCATGGAATCATATATTTTATGGCTGCCTGTAGCATAGTGAGGAACTTCCCAGCCTTCAGCAGGTTCATCCTTCCAGGGCATGTACAGAGGTAGGAATTTGAGGCAGGAAACTGAGGCTCAGAGGGAGTAAACAATAGTTCAGTCACAAAGGTTGTGGGAAAACAATCCTTATGTGGGGTCTGTTCAGCTTCACACACACACTTGAATCACACCCTATTCTCACCTTTCTTCGCAGGACTTTCAGTCTTAACCAACACTGATGCTTCTTTGTAGAAAAACATTTTTTGTAACCTTAGTTTTAATTACTGGTGTCTCATTCTAAGCCAATCCAGAGCAAAACTCCTGATCAAAGCCAGCAGTACACAAGAGCATAACCAGTTACGAATGCGGCAGCAATTCATTCACATTCCTTGTGGTGTTGTTGCATGACATGTCCCTTAGACATCACAATAACAGGCATGGCAGATATCTCAGGAAACTATTCCTCTGTGTTCTTCTAGTCAGTGTTCCATTCCTCATCTGCAAAAACCAACTCTGTCTCTCAAGCCATGTTTCCTTAAAACGTAAAAATACTAACATAACTAAAATTACTAAATATTAAAAAATAATGATCTAGTGTTCATGTTTGCAGGGAGATACACACAGAAATCTGTTACATCTGCAACTGAAAATGTCAAAGCACAGGCTCGCTCCTTTCAAGTGTGCTGGTACTTCCAGCTGCCAGCATGGAAATTCAGCATTTTTGATAAAGCACAAATGAAAAGGATGGAGCTGGGAGTGGGGGCCTACACTGCTATGGTACATTAAAACAAATCTTTGAAAATTAAATGATAATTGGATTAGTTCTAACTAGCATAATTTATCCATTCTCTGAAAGCCTGTGTCCTATGCTGTGGCTATTAGTCTGAATACTGTTATTTCAAAATAAGGGAAGAATTCCTACTTTATTCTAGAGGCAGAACCTAGTGCAAGGCTGGATATAGTCTGTATGGAAGGATCCCCAATTCAAGATAAGAAAGGCCTTATTTCCCAACATGTGATCCTTTTGATAGCACATGCTTTTCCTTCCATACCTCCTACACTCCACAATGTTCTCATACCCTTCATCATCACTTCCCCATCTTGCCCATCTCCCTTCCCTCTTTGTTGCAATATCCTTGGTTTACTGGATTTTCCTACATGATACCACAGATCTCAAATGTAGGTCACACTCAGACTGCAGCAAACCCACCTCACCTGCTTCCCCACTGCAGCACCCCAGGGTCCCCCAACTTCCCTACCTAGACCACACCATAACCTCTCAGTTCCCACCCTCCACATCCCCTGCCTCCCACAATGACAGCCTCAGCTGTCCCTCTCTCTCCTGTGCTCCCTACAGCATCTTCAGGATCCTTCCCCACCATCTTACAACGCCAACCTTAACACCAGTTCCCCAGCATTTGCCAAGGAGCAGCATGTATGCACCATAGATGGTGTAGAGTCACCCAGGCACTAGCTGGTACATGTGTGGCAACAGGCCCGACCACCCAAGAATTTGGGAATGGGAGCAAGGTGTGCACCAACCATGCCAGCTGCTGCTCGCAGGCAGCCACTGTGACACGCTGCCTACCAGATGCCTGGCAGGTCTGACAAATGGCTTCAAGGTTGGCATCTATTCCCCAGGCCACTGCTGCTCCTGCCAGGTCCCATTCAGCTCACTGGGAGTTTTGCCAGCTGTTTGCATGAAAGTGGCACCTGATCCTGAAGAACAAAACGGGAGCCAGGCTCCTTCTCCCATGATGTTATCTCCCCATAGTATCCTTATAACCTGGCAGCAGCCTTACAACCACCACCTCCCCACTCTCCCCTGGTGCCCTTGCTCTTAGAAGATGCCCCGTGAGCAGCCACCGAGCTGCTTCTTCATTCTCTTTGAAGAAGTCTTTTTGTCAAGATGCAAACAAAAACATCAACCTGGAGATCAGAATGTCTCTCCTGTCTTTCCTTCTGAGTGTTCTTCCACAAGATCTCCATTGGGCTCCTTTGTTGATCTATATGCCTCTGCTGGCTGACTAACATCCAGGGCACACGTGCTTTTTGGGAACAAGGACTGCCTTTTCATTCTGTTCTTGTACAGCACCAGACACAGTCAGATCCTGATCTGCTCAGGATCAGTCATCAAAATAGCTTAGTTAACAACCAATAAAGTCTTACCAGACATTCAGTTTACAAACACGTAAGTGCCTGAAATTGGAAAGGAGTCTTTGCCATCGTATGCTCAAGAGGGAATCTGTGAGTTTATGCTTTCTTTGAAGAAATTGCTTAGAGGGAAGAAACACTGTACAGTAAGAATGGGGAGTGAGCCCTTTTTCCAATTGCTGTCAAAAAGTCTTGAATCAAAACTTCCCATAAAGCATGTAGGGCGAGTAGGGCTCGCGCACACACCCTCCCCACCCCCCACCCACACCCCCACACCCCCACACCCCCACACACCCACACACACGCACCCCCCACCCCCCCCCACCCACCCCCCACACACACCCCACCCCCACCCCCCCACCCCCCATCTCCTCAGAGGTGAACTCATGCTGCCTTTGCCAAAACGAGGTGGCTTTTTTATTTCCTGTTATCATCTTCAGCACTTCTAAATCCCCAGGAATCGTCTGCAGGCGCATTCCAGAGGGGATATGGAATATTTTATTGACAGGCAAGCACTAAAGAACTGGTTTCCATAGTCACTATCTGCAAAAGTCTTCCCCTCAGGGCTCACACGGGGTTGGGGGGGGGGGGAGCGTGTCCCTTCCTACACCATTCCTACTGAGAACAATGCCATGGAAGCCCACCACTTCCAGAGAGGCTCACAAACCTCCCTGTTGATCCCTGATGGTTTTGCTTGCCTTGAAGAAGGAACAAATACACATGCTTGAGATGAGGATTCCTGACTCATTACCTGGCCTTAAAGGTGCCAGCTGCATTAATTAAAAATAGCTCAGGTACCCATGAGAAAAAGTTACCTGCCAAACTCTGAGTAAGCTGGAGAGGCTGTTGCCCAATACACCTCTAACAGCTAGTCTGAGAGACAGCACTCTCACACCTCAGAGGTTTGCATATGACCTTTCTGAAGAGGAGGTATTCAAAGTGAATTCATTAGGGTAAATACTATGTTACTGGGATAGACATCAGTGCACAGTTCTCTTTAAACTTTTCGTCTTCAAGGCTCTCTGTAGCACATCACATCTGCACTAGATCTTGCATCTTACTATGCAAATATTTCAGGATCATGATGGTCTTCAATACAGCACCTTTCATACAGCAGGTCCCGTTTGGACTAATTAATGCTGCCTGATTGCCCACAACAGCTCTCCGGTCTCCCTCCAATCATGCCAATTCACTCACTCTTTTCAATCTTTCTGCCGTGACCTTTTATGTATAAGCAAAACACCAGAAATGGCTTTCTAGTAACAGATTTCTCCTGAGTACTCCTTTTTTTGACATAAATCCCAAGCCCGAGCCATGCCAAGCAAACAGATAATTAGTCCATGTTCTGCCTTGCGATCTTCTCCAAGTCCATATGCAACTTGCTTCATTTCTGTTGTCCATTCAGAATGTGTCTTGTATACCAGGCACTTCTTGGACAAAGCTGACTTTTTTCATGGCTCATGCAGCCACATATAGACAGGAATAGCTATATTAGCAAAGCTGAAGGATGTAGTTCATAACACATTTTCTTCTTGGCAAAGCTGGTTTAGGAGTTCTTGTTCATCCCTTCCAAGACCTGCCCATTTCTCTGCTATGCCACAGCCTTGCGTGCCTTCAGTGGTGCCGTGCACTCCTCTCTGCAACCTGGTTTGCAGCGTGTCCCATGAGCACTTCTATCAGCACCACTGAAAGGGTGGTGGCTGCAGAGGAGGGTGGGAAAGAATGAATGAATGAATGGCTGAGGGGGAAGAGAGATTTTTCAAGCTGGCTTTGTTGTTGAAGAAAACATATGGAATGACATCCTCAGATGGGGAAGATTTTTCATGTCTGCCCTCCTGCTGATTATCACCCCTCCCATATCCATAACATGAGCCATCACAGCTACACAAACATGTAGGAGATCGCAGAACAATCGGTTTAACTGCTGCTAGAGGCCTCAGATCAGATCAGTTCTTAGGAAATGTTTGGTAAGAGGGGAGATTATACAGCTTTTTCCAGACTACCATTGCTAAGCATGTAGTTTGAACACTGACTTTTTGAGGCAAAGGGCTTTTGCATCTACCTTCAGGCTGTACTGTAAAGCCACACTCTGTTGATACACCAGCTGTGTTCTATATAAAGAAATCACACCAACACCACAAAGCCCACTCAGGTGCTATCAGCAGATTAATTCAGATTTAGCTAATGGCAACATTAAACAGGTTAAAAACCAGGTAAGTGCCTCTGACCAGAACCCCTGCATACTCCTCAGCCCCACAAGAACCACCAGTCTTACTCAGCCACTGTCAAGAAGCCCCACACGAAAGTCCATTTGAACATGCAGTTTGTATACATAGACTGTGTAGCACATCTAGAAGGCATTGGGCCTCTAGCAGATCTGTTATGCAGTGTATTGGGGCATGTACTGAAATCCTACCTCCTAAACACATCAGATTTACTGTGCTTGCACTAACCAACTGTGCAGAGCATGTGCAATACTGACAGTCGTTTCAGGTGGCACAGTGTCCCTGCCTGGGGCTACAGCATAGAAATACGGAAGTCCCATAAGTGCTTTTCCCCCAGCTTCCCCCCCAGCCCTCTCCTATATAGAATGGTCATGTCCACTGCTAGAGAAAAAGCAGTTGAAAGGCACAAACTGTTCAGCTGAAGTGCAACCATGCAATATGCTGCCTCTGAGACAATCAATTCATTCTCCTAGTCCTGGCCAGGATACTCTGGTTGTCTCCAGGTAGCTTCACATTTTCAGGGAGAGCAAAGGATGCAAGTTAAGAACATGGGTCAGCAGAGGACTGACTGTGGGGACTGCAGAGTACACATGAATTAGTCCTGCTTCATAAGTAAAGTGATCTCTTGAGCTGATTACCAGAGAAAGCAAAAAACATAGGAAGAGAACGAAACTTTTTTTTTTTTTTCTCATTCTTTAGGCAGAAATGGCGTAAGAGCTGTATTTGGATTAACTACATTATCACCTTAGGTAGATAGCTCAGTTAATTCCAGGGAATCAGTGGCAAAACTCCCATTGATTCTAATGAAGCCTGATCAAACCCAGACATCGAAAACAATTTGCTCTTCTTTAGACTCTGTTTTCACCAAAAGTTACGTGACCCAAAATGTATGGGACAGACAAGCTAAAGACATATAGAATTAAACAGAACAGCATTCTAGACCGAATAAGTCTCAAAGTAACAGTGTATTTCACATAACCCATGCATTACAAAACTTACATGTTAAAAGTAAAAGAATTGTATATCAGAAAAACAGAATAAAATCATTATTAGGGGTAAACTTCCCTTTCTTTTACTTGCATAACCCATAACTCTGCTGAATCATATTTACTGGCAGGTAATATATGAGTTATAAGTACAAAAACGCTGCATTGAAAAAAACCCAAACAAAACAAAAAAACCCCTCCACTATGTAAAAAATGCCCAGTGAAACTCCTCTATTGTGGCAGGAATCGATGGGGACATTCCAATAGATTTCTTTGACATCAGAAGGACCTGAGATAGCAAAGTGATATAAATACCAGAGCACAATTGTTACCAACCTTTGGCTTTCAGTTAGCCCTTTGTAGAACCAAGATTATTAGGGATTAATGCATGAGTCCACCTGCTTAAACACAGAACTGCACAAATCAGAAAAAGAGTATCTCAAGACACAATGAATTTACTAGATCAATACAAGAAAGGCAGGTATTCACATTTAAATGTTAAAACATAGTAGGAGACAATACAGACAGAACAAGTTTTTCTAAGAAAGTTTCATGGGAAGCAATTGTGGATAAAACAAATTATTAGGGAAATAATCTCACTCAACGGACAATGAAGTGACAGGGCCAGAAAAGGAACAAAGGATTTACAGAACGTAAGTTTTCTGTCAACTCACTCTAAATACAGGGTAGCCAGGAGTTCTTTCAAAAGTACGCAGTTCTTATACTAACACTGAAAAGGCAAGATACAGTAAAATAAAAATATATGTTAATGGAAAATTATGGAAAAAGAAACATGGCTGAAGGTAATGACTGCTAAGCCGATAATCCGCTTGCAGGAAATATTTCAAAAGATCCCAGAGGCAACTTCACAATATTCCATAGATAAAAAAATTGCAAAGATCATCATAGGTAAAAGGTGAGGAAAAACAGAGAGCAACTGCCTTTAAAAAATCTCACCAAAGCTCTTTGGTTCTACCGTAGCTGTTTCAAGGCACTTTGAAATCATAAACAAAGTGTTCTGCCACAAGAAAAATGAAGATTTTTAGCATGATTATTACCAAATAGCAAGAGATGTTTAATCATTTCCCCCGGTAGGCTTATGAACTATCTTTTGGCCATATTTTGGAAGAGTAAATACTGTTAAATGAAACTTCCAGTTCCACTCTGACTAGCCCAACTGCAATGATATTGACTCTCCATATGAGAAAATCCTCTCTCTAGTGCCCTTTCCTACAATTGTACTCGCATATTAAGAGATATTTCCACCTCTCAGGTAAGCCATATATCCACTAATATCAACAAGAGAGCCTTCTGGAGCACTTCTTACATAGCCCCGGAGAGGGAGGAAAGCCCAGTCTGGACACACCATCGGTCACTAGAAGTCAGAGGACAAGCAGAGACCAATCATGTGAGCTGTAGGATGTTCCTCCCCAGGATTACTCTGGTGATCTGCAGTGATTAGAGTCTGTCTGAGCTTAGGGAAGTACCATCCCTTTAGCTCAGCACTCTTGATTGACCCTTTCTCATTGTGTCAGTTGATGACTACAGGTTTATACATCTCCTTGGGTTTTGTTCCCATTGCGCACTAAGGAAATTTGCAGAGACAACTCCACTGCATTCACCTCACAGCTCCCTGCTATCCTATTCCCAGTGTGAACAAAGCCATACAGCAGCCAAGAACAACCTATGCCTTGTGTGATCACTCATTTCTGCATCCCTGGAGCCGTGAGACAACAAGCCTTTTCAGCAGTCAGCATGCTGGCTTCTCTGAAATTGAGATGGTTTCCTGCTGCTTTCTGCTAGCAAAAAGTTATTTGAACTTTCTCCAAAATGATGCACAAACAAATCCAAAGAGAACAAACAAAAGGTCTGGCAACCTACAAGTTCCTCCAGACAGCAGGTTTCTGTTTTGAAGGTAGAATGATCTCAGCTGCAATGAGGTAAATGCAGTCAGATGCCTCATGAAGTATCTCAGTGGGGGCAGGCAGGGTGTTTCTGCAATACACAAAAAAGTTGGGTCCCTGTGCTGAACTTGTTTTAATTCTTAGTCTCCACTTCTCCTTGGTGCTTATGAAGGGCAGAAGGGTGCTGGCCCTGGCTTTGGCCCATAGCTGATTGAAATATGGGTCCTGTATTAATTTCATTTTTAAGCATCTAGCTGAAATAAGGCTTGGGATGATTGATATGGGGACAGTGTTGGAGAAAGTTGTGTTACAGCTTAAAGCATAACAGATTTCACTTGGCTCTATTCAGTGGGAAATTGAAATCAAATACAGTAGCAGAGCAATATGTCAAAGAAAACTTGTTTGACTGAGCAGCAGAACCCACTTAAAAGTGTGTAACACCAATATATGAAACAAACGACATTTTCATTTCTTCCATTCCTTATGCCTTAAGGATATGGTATCTAATGCATAAGATCCGTTATTATAAATCAGAAAAACTGTGAGTAAGAGGCAATGTCAATAGGTTACTCTGTGCATTTAAGATTGTTCTGCAACTTTACCTTCTTCCCCAAGGCTTATCTATCCCTAAGCCACATCTGTCTTAGTAAGAATGACATAATGGGGAATTGTTACAGGTTTCAAGAATTTGTAGAAGAACAACTGACTAAAGGATTAGTCATTGCACTTCCTGCATTCCACTGATAATGACAAGGTACAATCTTCATCACTAAAAATAAATTTTCAGGGTGGTATATTAAACTCTATCAGGTGACTTGGAAGAAAGGGCAGGCTTTTCACAAGAACAACAGAAATAGTTTGTCATTCAAAGTAATTTCTGGTGACTCTATGGTATGAGTCTTGCAGGAGAGTCTGTGAGTACGTGGTTTAGGTTGGGATTTCTGAAGTCTACCTGTGCAGAATAAAACAGGCAGTTCAGAAGTATGTAGATGCCCAGTGTGTCAATGTTGATTACTTGAAGGCATGAGCAAAATCATAGAATTCTATTTTTCTTTTTGTATAGAAAAGGGGCAGCTTTAATTTTTTTGACAGTCTGAGGGTGTTAGGCTCTTCCATTTCCTGATGGTTTCAAAGGCAGTAGTGGAGACAGGTTAAAACCACTGTAAGCAAGCCCTCACTCAGATTTTATCACCTCAGAAGAAGCAGAAGATCACATATATTGCCCAATAACTTGAACACAAGTGCATAGTAATTTAAATTAGTAGGCAGGGCTGTGCAGTGTGGTACCCTTTGGCGAGAGGATGACTGGAAAGGCAGGGACAGTAACCTCCTTAGCCACTGCAACCAAAGCAGACAGGAACCATGGCTCAGAGACCTCAGTAATTAATTTCCTTTTCTCCTACCCCGCATCACCCCTTTCCATGCATATTCTATTCCTATGCTCATTTGGATCCAATATAGAAAATACCATTTATGAGACTTAATTTGGGGTTAAATTCCTAACCTTGTCATATTAAAACACCTAAGCACCAAACCCAAGCGTCAGCGCTCTCCACCCTGTTTTAAACCCTCACTGCTGTCTCCATGCCTGCAATGCTCTGACAAGCCATCCATGCAGTGCAAACATGTATATCACACGTAAGATCTCTCACGCAAGAACATGCGTTCCTCATGACTTTTCTTGTATTGATAAGCCTGTGTTTTCCTCGTGACGTTATACCTGCCACTTTATGTTAAATCTGAATATTACACTTCTGGAGTGAGGGAGAAGTTTCCAGGGTAGCAAAAGTACTTTATCAAGAAGAGAAACGTGCAGAAACATGTCAAGGATACCTTTGACTGTAACCTTTCCTGTTACAATTTTTTTATTGTATTATTTGATATCAGAAAAAAATTGCATTTGGGGACTACAAATCATTAACTGCAGGCCCATCAATATTGTGTTTCACGGTGTCACTCTAAAACTAGCTAGAAAGCAAAGACATACCGATCCATGCTGTTGCATGATTAGCAGCACATCACTTTTCAGTTTTGCACTCCAAACTGTTTTTCTGCTGCTGAATACCATCAGATTTTAGTGCAAGTTAGCAAAAAAATTTAAAAAAATAAAAAAATAAAATTAAAAATTACTATTTAGGATGGGAAAAGGGATAATTTTTTTCTTGTTGTGTCCTTCAGTTATATAAAATGTAGCACAAAAGTATTAATGAGGAAAGTATGTACTCAAAGATATCAGAAAAGTAGCCCACCATAGTAAAATGATATGGCTATAATGTCACATGAAGTCTTCATTCCAAAATCTTCGGTTTCTCATCATCACACCCAGCATATGTCACCAGGCCAATTAAGTGTCTTCTCTGACCCTCTGGGAAGGGAACCAGACTCTGAGATGGGAAATAGATGGTGTGGTGCACCAGCACCGAGAGGTAGGTAGCAACACAAGTGGACTCACCTCAAAGCGTAGAAGAGAAACCCAGATTTCTCAGTACTAGTGTGTTCCCACTTATCAAAGAGCTATGCAACTCATCTGCCCAGACTGTGAGAGATGTTGCTCTTAACATCTGCCCGTTATTAATAGGTACCATTTTCTTACCCAGGTAGATCATGCTGCTGCACTGCCTTTGTATCAAAGGCACTAACAGTCTCTTTTGATATAGTACCACCACACCCAAGAGCAATGAGGAAGAAAGTTATCTGATGATCTGATGGGAAGAGCAAAGAGAGAGGGAGATGATGGAGACAGCACGGCTGCACAAAGCTCCCTGCCACCAGAATGGGAAAGATATTTCTGACTCCAGCAGACAGCATGTGACAGCAGTAGTGGAACAAGCCCAGAACTGGCCATAGCATGCAAATCCTACTTCCTGGGAAACTGCATGGTTTTGGAAAATGTTTTCCTTTTAAATCACACCAAATATTTGATGAAAGGCTAGAGCTGCATTTACATGCTGCCATTGATACTATTCGTGACACTTACCTACTGGGAAGCCCACACTGCAGCTTTTGTTATACCTGGTCTGAGGCCAGACTTGGGACCTGCAGGTAACAGCCCTTACTGTCATCAGGGCTGCTGTCTGGCTGGAATGTGCTCAGCTTCTTCCTCTTCCTATTACTTTTCAATGGGGAGCATGCAAAGAAGGATCACCATATGCATTCTCTATTCTTAAATTCTTTCCATGGGCCTCTAGTTCCAACCTCACAGAAAACAGGATCCAACAGTCAGATGTGTGTGCTCCCCCATTTCATCCTCCCCCTCTTCTCTGGCACCCAATCCTGAAGTCCCAGTCCTCTGTGAGAAGCCTTTCCTAGTCATAGCTTCAACAGAGCTGATATGTTTCTCAAGAAAGTTTCCTTTTCAACAATCAGCACTCTAAAATAATGTCTCTCATGACAGGAAAATTTTCTAATGCAGGCTTAGTAAGAACTTTCTCTGAGACAGGCAGAAGTTTATCCTTACACTTTGCTGATACCATTTAGCTTGTCATGCAAATAAAGTCTTATTGACTGTGTGTGCAAGCCCTTGAAGTTAAAGCCCTGGCTTTTCCCTGTGTAGCAGCAGTCTGTCTCAGTCAACAATGTTCCTGGCATCCCACCAAAGTCCATGGAAAGACTGCTATATGTCTCAGCAGGCTTTGGTTTAAACTCTCTCTGCATAACCAGCAGGCTGGGCCAGTACAAGATATACCTACCTGCATTAAAAAAATCACAGCATATTAAAATTCAAAACCAAATGGTACCTAGTGATTATCTTACTTTGACACTTGTGTGGCCCTCTTGAAGGAGATCCAGCTTGTTTCAAGAGTGTTCCTGAGAAGATCCAACCCTTGATACAAAATTTAAAACAAAATACATTTTTCCTCAAGGGAACTAAATGTGGTGCTCTGTGCACCTACAAGAAGAGGGTGGATAGAGATGGCAAGTGCAATCCTCCAGTTCTGGAGCTGGCCCAAGAACTGCAACCGTAGGTCGGGACAGCACTGGACAGACTGCTGCTCATACCAGCCTGCCCCAGCATGTCCCCAGTTCAGAACAGGGAGGAAAGATAGGGTTGAGCTGTCATAGCTGAGACTGCTCCAGGCTTTTAGTGCAATGGACCATCACAAAAGGGCCATAGATGCTTTAGGATCCCATGGCCCTGAAACGCTCTCTGGAAACTAACTGGTTTTCAGTGACCCAGATATCCAAACCTGAAAAGATCAAATAATTACTTTACCACATTCACCAGTGACCCAGAACCCAGAACCGCGACCCTAGAAACTTTGCTTGCTTGAACCTTGCAACCAGCAAGTCCCCAAATAACCACAGCAAGTAATTTTGCAGTATGTGGAATTCTCGTTCTGACTCCAGGCTCCTAAAAGCTCTAGCGAAGGTGACTGCCTTTTTCCTTACAAGCTGTCAGGAATAACTGCTCTGAAGGCAGTAACCACACTGAACGAACTGCCTGCCAGGGCAACACCGAGCACCGAGTCCCACGGCGCACCCGCAGCCGTACGGCTGACCAATGCTCAGGGAATTCAGGCTCTTCTGCCACACCGAACACATGCATTGTTCTGCACAAACTGGACACTGACTGCATTCCAGCAAGGAGGCAGAGGATTGTACAAAACAGAGCTGGAAAAGACTGCAAGGGGTCACCTCATCTGACCCCCTGCCCCAAGGCAAGCTCAGCTCTACCTAAACCATTCCTGACAGATGTTTGTCTAACATGGTCTGAAAAACATCCAATGACAGACATCCTTAGGCAGTAAAAATAACTTCTTCTGATCTTCCAGAGCTGTGCTCAACTCATGTACCAACTTACTTAAAGTAAAAAATGAGGGGGACATCAACTTTTAAACATGCAAATGTGATTTAACTTCTCGATTTTAGGGAAAGCCCTCATGGGTCCAAGTGTGACAGCACAGTATTTCACACACATTTATATTGAAAGAAGAGGCCTTCCAGAGCAGCCAATGAAGGAGTGTAGGCCAGCAGCTGGGCTGCTCTGAAATAACAGCCATAATTCTGGACTATGCTGTTCCTTCTACACCAGTGCTGCTGCAGGCACTTAGTAAGTACCTGTGATCCACCTGAGCGCACAAAGTGCATCAGCCTCTCTGCTCTTCGCAGAGCAGACTTCAGCTGCAACGCCAACAAGGCTCACAACCCTGGTGCCTGGTAAGGACTGGTCTTGGGGAAAGTCCCCAAGGTGGCCCCAGTGTGACATTCCCACACATTCCTTTGCTTGGGAAGTCACCAGGAGCAATCAGTGCAGATGGGTGCTGACATTTCCATGGGATCTTCCCTTAGCTGGGAGACAGGAGGGAGACTCACCCCACAGTGAGATAATGGTTGCTTTAACTGATGGTGGAGGATAAAGTGGAATAAAAGGATATGACCCTGTATGACAGTACTTCCCTATTCAGTATAGATGTGTATGTATGTGCATTCTGTGAATGTGTTCAAAAAAAGTGAACAAGTCTCATAAAGGTCAGTTCCTGCTTTCAGCCTTTTCTATAACTACTGTCTTCCATTTTGCTAGCTGGAGTGGAAGAGACCTTAAAAAAGGTCCTATTTGATTTCAAGAGGTTTTTGGTTAGTTGTTGGTTGTTTTGTTTTATTTGTTTGTTTGTTTGTTTTGGGGGGAGGGGGCACTGGGAAAGGAGGAAAAAAGGTTCCTTGATATCCTTTGTCACAAAAGGATAAAATTTATTCTGCATGTTGCCTTCTTCTCCGCCGCTAGAGTGCCTGCACACTGGTGGTGTTGGACACAATTAGAGTTTCACCCTGCATCTCTCAAAGTCAAAATGTCTTGAAGTTGTCTTCAAAATGGCCCTTAGGCAATTTATAACATTTTTCGGAAGCCTCCAGAATGGAACTTATTACAACAGTTAGGAGAATAGCTGATTGATTTTAGTGTAATTAGGCAAGCTGTCCTTAGAAAGAAGGGGAAAGACAGGATGACTAAAAAGCAAGTAGTGGAGTTTATAATGGAGAACACAGCAGAGGGGGAGAGAAACTCCCCTGTGACCGGTGGATTGATTTGCCTCATCCAGATAAAGCACATGAAGAATCTGCATCACTGCTTTTCTCCCTGGAAAGGCATGGTTAGGTGAGACATAGTTAAGTTACTCCCAGGCAGAAGTGTAATTCCTGAGCTACATGACTGCCCTGAATTTATCATGTAGTGCTAGCTACACAACACTGGACACCCCAAAGCTTACCCCTCACACGTGGCTGCGAGTTGCTTTTGCAATATCAGTGACCTGAATATATGAGAGCAAAACTCTCAGAGAGAATTAGATTCAAGAGGCTTGAAGCTTCCCAGGAATCTGAAAGAGCTGGCATTTAGGTCTTCATGGCCCACTAGAGCCAGTTGAAAGGTCATAAATAAAAGGTTATTGACCTGTAGATTTTCTTGAGACTCAGAGGGCACCATGACTTCAGCCCTTGAGTTCTTCTCACAACACAGGGATCATAAAGGGGTTTGCAGGTCATTGACCCCACAGCATATGAAATCAGGAAAATAGCTGGTAAATTCACTCTGCATTTTATTTGATTGCCATTGAATTTAAATAAATTACTAAACAATTATCACTAATCAAGCAAGCTCATGAAGGGCACAAGTAATTCTCACTGCAAGAAATACTAAATTACATTCTTCAGCCTAAATTATACAGCCAGTCCAACGATGAGATCATAAGGTCCTATCTGACCTTACAGTCTACGAATCTCTGTTGTTTCCCTGGAGCAAAGCTAAGTCTCTGTGTCTGATTTTAGTTTTTCCTGTATTCCTTAAACTACATCTCTCAGGACCTTCCTAAAATCTATGCAGTTACTCTTTCTTCAAAAAAATACAGTCTATGCAACAAATCATATTATCTACTACACACAAGAAGGGTTTGTTCTTGACATGTTGCCAAGAAAGCTTGAGAACACAAGTCTCTCTATCACTTTGATCATGAAAGACAAGTGGCTCCAGTTATTTGAAACTCTATTTGACAGGATGGAAGTAAGATAGGAAGTGAAATGTTAAACTCCACCGTAAGATCAATGCTTGAGAAACATATGAACAAAACAGAAGTGGATTTTCAAAAGGCAATACAGGATGAGCAGGGAAAGACTCTAGCATATGTTTTATCAAACAACCCTTTAAAAGCCTGGCCCTGGTGCAACTGAACTCTTGATTGTTGCTGTGCTCAGAGTACTCTCGTTAATTCTAGAAAGCCACTCACTGGCAACAGCAGATTGCTAGTGTTTAGCAGTGTTAATTGGCATCAAAATGCTGCTGCAGCTTTATGAGCACCTTTTCACCCACATTCTTCCCTCACAGCAACTAAATCCTTGAAGTCAGTAGAATTAGCCCTGATCAAGGTTGGTGGAAATGAGAGGAGAATCAACACCTTGTCCCTTCGGGTGATAATCCTTGTAATAGTCTTTTCCTAACAGGAGAGCAAAAGCCACTGCCTGAAGAAGTTACTCCAACTTTCAGCTGGACTTTGAATATTTTGCATACTAAAGAAAACCTTGGAGAAATTAAATCAGAAATAGATGTCTATTTTAGTGCGGTTCTCCTGACACTACGGAGCAACTAAAATTTTACGTCAGGCTGAAAGTACATTATATAGATGAAAGACTAATAGCTTACCTAACCAACCTGATGACTATTAAGATAGCGCAGACCAAAAGCAAATTTTTAGAATGGAAATAGTTGCTATTTTTAAAAGTGTTCTAGAGCTGAGGAATTCTTTGATTTTTTTCTTCATATGGAGTTTATGTTTAAACATCATTAGCAGCCAATATACTAATGAAACAAAAGCAGGCATCATGGTGACTGCTGTTTTTATGATATTCTCAAAGTAAACTGGACTAATAGCCCTGGAAGCAAAACTCATCTTCCCTCTAGCCAAGAGCAGATAATGTCTTAAGCAGTAACCGCTTTAGGTCCTGCTACTATGGATCACTTCACATGAGAGAGCAACACAACAGCACAGCTGCCTTAGCTGTTAACACTTTCTGCTTTCTATTTTGTACTCCTGTGGGTACCATGGAGAAGGACACAAAACATCTAACCGTTGAATAGCAAGCTAGCAATCATCAATTTTTTTCCCCACAGAAACTTCCCCTTCATGTGTGTTTTCATCCCACAGTATCACTTGGAAAATGCAAATTAGTCCATCCATTTTTCATTAAAGGGCACATAATTCCTAACTATCTTACCCTTACCATGGAGGAGGTGGCAGTATGGGAAACCGCAGACCAGCTGGTGCAGAGTAACCTGTTATCTCCAGTGTCTTCTACACATAACCAAGTTTGAGAACTCTCACGCAGTTCTGTAATATTGGCACCAACCTACTGGGAAATCCGTTTTCAGCTCACATATGAGAAACAACAGCCTCCAGTCAATTCTAACCAGAGGTCTATGATCCCTGAGCCTAAGACACCAACCTTCCTACTTTGTTTTATCTAAGAAAATCAGTTTCAGCTGTTAGCTTTTTTTCCTCTTCCAGTGAAAACTTGATCATAATTCCTTCGAAACCAACATCAACATTTATGATATGAAGCCTGGAATAACATATTAAAATGTCAAGAGCTGTTGTAGAGATCTCTAAAATACAATCAGTGACAGACACCACTGCAGAAATGTGGTTGGCAGGCCAAATCAGATCCTGATATATTCGCTGACCTGCTTTCACTCTAGCCACTTCTGAGCAGAATTTGGAGAAGCAAGGAAAATAGCACTTGCCCATCACGTCCTGCTAAGGAGAACAAAAGAAATGAAAACGTGGCAGTAGGCCTCGAAATGAGCATTTGAGAATCCACAGCACTGGCCTGATGCCCGTAACTCTTTCACGGCAGCATAACAGCAGAGCCACCAAAACATATCTCCACCTCATCTTTTCATCATTTCCTTACACTCTGGTATCTGACAACACTTGTTGTTGTTGGTTGTTCCCCATGCTGGACATCTTGCTCGGGGTGTAGGAAACATCTCTTGGTCCATGTTGGAACATCTGCATGCAGCAGGCAGATCTCATTGTGTGGGGCGGGATATCCTGACATACGGTATTACAAGAATAAGAAATTACATTTTGGTTTTGTTGTATTTAATAATAGCTAGAGATACTGCAGCCATTAATCCCAGCTATGATGTGAAGCCAGCAGGCCTGGATCTTTTCTGTTTGTGTTGTTCCCCTCCATTTTCCCCTCTGTAACCTTCCTGTCAGTCCAAGTATATCCATATATCCTCTCTTTTCATTCCATAATTTAGCTGTTACTAAGAGCTGAAAGCCTTCTCCTCCACAGCTCATTATTTACTATCTGTTTTCAACTGACATCCAAAAGCTGATCTAGCTCACACGTACCCTGAAGCAACAGAGACAGAAAAAGCAGGAGAGAGAGAATTCCCCTGAAGAAAGAGCCACAGGACCTCATTGTGTTCTCCCATAGCTGTTCCAGTTAAACAGTTTCCTCCTGCTTCCTTAGCTTTTCTCCATCCCAGGCTTGCAGAGCTGAGGATCTTGGGCATTACTGCCACTGAGGCAGCAGCTGGGCAAACCCAAGGCACCAATGCTGCTCAGGAACACTTGAAATAGAGCTAAAGGTTCATCCTAGCGCACTGTGGTGGTGACTGGAGCACTAGGGGTATTTTCACACAGATTAATCCAGTAACACTAGTACATAACTATTTAAACTGTTCTCTGAATTGCAGTAACTGGTAAAACCTGTTCTAACAACAGCTTCTGGCTTTGAGAGCAAGCAACTCCAGTGAAGTTGCTGCTGGAGGGGATCTGATGTTAAATGGAAGTATTTTACACCAATTTGGACTTTTTCCAGGCAACTGTAAATGATTTTTGGGACAGGGCAAAGTCCTACAGCTATCTCTCTGACTCAATCATCGTTCTTAGTTTGCAGCATTCAATACATTTTTTTCCCACCTTAGGAAAACATATAATTGCAGGCAGAGTGCATATTCCCACCAGGTGCTTCAACATAAGCTGTTAATGACTTGTGACTTCCTTATGCAGTCAGGCAAAGAAGATTTGTTTCACGCTAAGCAGGTAAGCAAAATTTAAACCAGATGGTTCTGAAAAGGAGGGGCACTGAGAGGAGCAGGATTAACGTAATTTTATATACCTAAGCAGTGGCGCCAAAGCATTGGAGGAAAATAGCAATACATTGACAGCCTTTAGTGCTTACTTGGGAGACAAGACAAGCAGTTCACCATCTGTAGTCCTAGAAAAATGTTTTCAGTTACAAAGTTCCTGAAACTACTAATAAGCCTTGTCCTAGAGCATCCATTTAATGTAAGAAGGTTCTTGGTCAATTTCTGGCTTGTACAGCTGGACTGTAAAGACACACTGAGAGGCATTAATCATATAACAAGGAGAAATCAGCCATGAGACCACTTTAAATTTCATGAGCCATGTGAATCCAATTTCACCTGCCTTTCCAGTTCAAACAACAGAACTACATGGATATGTGGATTTAAATGAGTCCTGCCTTTATGTAATAGCAGCTTCAGCTGGAGTGGAGGGATGATGCAAATGAAAGCGTTTCGTAACACTTTACCAGCACCTCACTTCACTTGAACAGGGAGCAAACTGGTATTTGCAATCAAACTTAAATCTGGCTCCAGTAATTAAAGGGATCTTCTAAATCTCTCCTGAGTGGCAAGAGACTCTATTTACTGGTTAATTAAAGGCTGTTTCCTAAGCCCTTTCAGAAAAGACTTAAAAAAAAAAAAAGAAGTGAGAATGAAAAGCTGAAATTATTGGTTAGGCTATAAGCAAAAGCAAAGATTTACATTTACCATTAGCTCATGTGTGCCTGAGTTTTGAAATGTCTTGTTTTCTTTGATACACTGAGGATGAGAAGGAAGGTGCTTGTATCCTAATAGCTTCATGGGCACAACTGAACTTACCAGAACTCCATACCCCAGCTGGGGTGGATGATAGGCTACAGTGCCAGCACACCTGGGCTGGCTGCATGGCAGGTCACTTTGCTATCAACACCGCAGGGGACCCTGACCACCCTCCAGGTGTCTAGAGATATACTGTACACGAGAGGTGGAAGAACAGTGAGGGACAGATTAGCACAGGTGCAATATTAGTACAACTTTATGACAGTCAGACCTATCAAGGAAAAAGTAACATATGTGATATCTTTAGATGTCAACATTATTTAACTTTGAACATACTTTCCTGTTTCATTCTAGCCCTTGAGCTCATTAATTTTCAGAGTAAGGGTGGTTCGTCAGTCTGGATGCTGTTTAAGACTCTGGAAGATCAGGATCTGTTTCTGTCCCACACCACAAACTTCCTTGGTAAACCCTTGCTATCACAGGTAAGACAGTACAAATTACAGCTTACATGGATATACTCCTGTGACTCCTTGTACTCAAGTGATTGCTTGGTAAAATTACCTCACGTACAAAGGGATAAGACTGTCCCTTTTTGCCAATGCACAGCAGGGAGTCTCCCTCCTCATGGGCCTGTTATAAGAACAAATACACTAGAAAACATCTCATTTCTGGGATCCATTTTAGTGGATGCAAAACAGGTGTGTCAGCCAGAGGAACATGCTTGGGCTGTGCTTAGATCCTAACACTAAACAGAAAAATCACTTCCCAAAGCCAAGATCTTAAAACATGTTGCTAATGCATCTAATCAGTTGAAGGTAAGCCCTTTAATTTGATAACACTTTTCTACCTCACAGCCACAATTAGAAAGATTTGTTCAATTCCAACGTCTGTTCTGTCCCATGCACCATCTTTGTCGGCATAAGACTGAGTGAATTCAAGCAATATGCTGAGCACATGTGGATGTTGCAGAGGACAGCTGAGTATGAGGGCAAGGGGTGCTTTGTAGGTATACACCTGTATAGGTGTAGACATGGTATATATGTATACATGCATATATATATATACACACACACACACACAGTATATATGTGTACATATGCATGTATATATGTATACATGCATATATATACACAGGCTGCAATGTTTTGGTTTAGAGAACTTGAGTAAATGTAGGCATAAAAGCAATTTGATGGTTCTTTGATTCAAAGGTATTTAATTTCACAGTTTTCTAAAAACCCTGTTCTTACTTATTCCCCCATGCACCCCCGTTCTCCCTTCCCATAAACATCCCATCTCCTGCCCAGGCAGTCCTACCCTTCCTGTGAAGGTGCTGCAGAAGCAATGCAGACTCCAGTCCAGCACCTGCAACGCTTGGTGAGCTGGCAAAACACCGTGCACTGCAGGAGTCACACACCACAACACAGCCTTATGGAGACAGCCTTTGGCTACTGTAATATCTTAGCAGATAGGCATGAAACCAGGATAAAATCTGATACAAAAACATCTTGGCCACTTGCATTGTGTATCTGAATCAGCTGCCTTTTTTTCATTTGCTTAAATTTTGCTAGGCACTTCAGAATAGAGGCTGCATAAAAGATCTCCGGGGCTCCCTACGCTGATTGCATTCATAGTCCTGGATTTTGCCCACAGCTACACTCCTGGTCTTCAGAGAGCCCTCTGCCTTGTTCCTGGCTCTTGCAGTTCATCGTCATTTGCTTTTCCAGCGGGTGTAGTCTCCTATCTCCACTGGCTTGAACATCAACTTGTCCTCTGTATAGTTGTGGCTGTTAGGAAGTTTCTTTCTCTACCAGCCAGGTTAGCTTTCGGAAAGCTCTACCTCAGCCTCCTCAGCCCTCCCCACATACCTCCTTTCAGTCATTCTGTTTATTTAATCCTCCCTTTGGACTTCTTTCTCATCCATAGCAGGGAAGTGTGACAGACAAGTAAATCTTCAGCTGTCGTCACTTCTCCCTGGCGAGAAACTGACAGCCTGGCCTTTTCCCACGGCTGAGCAAACTAGAACCCATGGGCTACATGTTTGCCAGTAAATTAAACCACTAATCTGTTGTGCTTAACTGTTACAACAGGTCTAGGCATACTTTCTGCCAGGGCAAATTCACATTCTCCTGAATATTGCTGACTTACATACATTATTGATTGATTAGCGGGTTTGGTTCTTGTAATAGGATGTTTTATCTTTTCATTGTGTACTTTCCAACAGGAATGATCTGTCTTAATTCACTGACCAAAAACTGATACAACCTGAAAAAGGCAAACCCTACTGTGCTTAAATTCAGCGAAGTGCAATGCCATGTAGCTTGCTCTGTTTGTGTAAGTCACTCTAACGCCCAGTGTCAATCAAAAGGTGAAAGCTGCTGACAAAGGCCACCTTTCCTAAATGTTTCCTCATCCCACCACTTCCTCAGCCCTTTCTTTCTCCCTCGGGAAACAAGTGGCCTTTTTGCTTTGCTCCAAAATTCTTCCAAAAACTATGTTTCCCAGCAGTGCCTAACAAAGTCCCACCTTCCCTTCAGAGTACATCACAGCTCCTCATCTCCTTCTGGTGGCCAAGACAGTCAAAAAGTTATGAAACCTCATCCTTCCATTATTCACAGGGCAGACCATACAGAGGTCACAGAGTGTCCTCTCTGCACAACCCTGTGAGGTCCTGCAGCAGCAGCCACATACAGCCAAAAATCCTCCTTGCAGGTACAGTCAAGCAGTACGAACCACTCTTTAGCCAAGACTATCCAATACTCCATCATGAACTAGACACAAAACACAAGCCTATTCAAAGCATGTGAGCAGTCTTCAGCATTTAGAAAAAACAGGCATGAGGCATCAGGTAAAGAAAAAAATCCCTGTTTTGGAAAAAGATGGGTATTTGTGAAGGCTAGTCCAGAAAATTGCCTCTGAAATATAAAAAGGTCCAAGGGAAAGGAAAATGCTTCTTTAGGCTCTTATTTGGTTATGTATCAATGTAATCTTTCAAGTTAGCTATATGTCTAACTAGCTGTATATCCTTGGGAGGGTCTCTAAGCTCACAATTTCCCAGCCACTGAATGTTCCCTGAACACTGAATGTACCTCCATCTCCCTGGAAACACAGGGGCAAATACCTGAGATGTGTTATTTGTAACATTATCAACAAATAACATTAAAAGAAAATAGTATGATACCAACAAGATAATTTGATTAAATTACAGTTATGGGTGCCCTCGGATGGGAAAGACTTCTTATCCTTTAGAGGTTATACAATAAGAAGAGGCAGTTACTTCCACCCTTTAGTCTTCATAGCCAAAAATGAACAGTTTTCACTTGATTCTACTGGATGTGCGTTTAAGATTTTTAGCAATAACAGTTAGACTTTGAATCTTCTTGGCTTTGCCGTCAGGAATGAGTCCTGACCAGAGAACATGGGTTTGCGCAATTCTACATTTTCACAGTGTGCAGACACTCCTGAACATTTAAAAACGTTTGGGAGATAAATAGTAGCACAAGAGGTTTTCAAGTTTCTCAAGCTAATAAAGACAAATTTCTAAATTAATCTAAATGCCAAATTCAACTTTGACAGCAAGTTTGTGATTCTCCCATTGAAGGCAGAGAGATTCCAGTTCCTAAACACCTCCATCAGGGCTTTTGAACAGGCACCCTGTTGGAAAGACTACAGAGAGATTGTGTATGATCAGAAGAAAGTGAGGTTGGATGTGCACTGAACAGATCCCTTTTTAGCTACAGCCCATATCACTATGATCACATTTTTTTAATGCAGAGAGAAAAACATGAACAACTAAGGTGGATTTTTTGAGGAAATCACATTCAAGTTTTTGGTCAAAAATTGCTTTTTAAACCAGTGGGGGGACCAAAACAGCAAGTGGAAAGTTGTGGCTACAATTTATGGAAGAAGGAAACAAGGATAGATTTGAGTCTTGAATCTCCAAAGACTGTTCCCTAGAAAATTCTCCCTGTTCTGGAGATGTCCTTACCCACACAGACCTGTTCGAGAGGATGCTTGTCGACAATGGCCACAGTCAAGGCAAATTCCGCATTTTTTTCTTTTTTTTCCCAAGAGTACTGTTAGAAGTTTACACTGTCAAGACAAAAGACAAGCAACTACTTCTCTCCTTCTGATCTATAACACAGGTTTATTAATCTACTTTTTAATTTACCATTAAACCAGCAGTTAACTATCTGATGGCCTGTCCTGTCTTCATGGCAAACTATTTTTGTAGCCTTGGTATGATGTTTTAGCTAATAAAATGGAGGCTGAGCAGCACCTTTTCCTTCCAGACCCTTACAGAAATATGAAGTATTTGGCTACAAATATCTAGCTAAAGAAAACCAATCTTTTGATCCTAAAAATCCCAGCAGCAGCATTGTTGCCACCCTCCAGCTTCACAACGGTGTGTGCATGTGGTTTTTGAGTGAGTCCAAAGTGGAGGTACAGAGATCTGAAATGCAACAGGACAGTTTAGGTCTGAAATCATTATTTTCTCAAGGGCTGACACCTTTCTTGATGATTTCCATTTCCTCTCTGCACAATGGGCTGGTGAATAACTGATCTCTTCTACTCTCAGTATCAAACACAATACACTATTTACTTTCTTGCTCATAAATTTATTCCTCTTAATAAAGTCTCTCATACTGTCATTTTAGAACTTGCATCAGTATCTTCTCTGCCTACAATATATCAGTGCCATCACAATGCACTATTAGCAAATTTTGTACCTTGTTGGCTATAGGCCTATGTAAATCCTGCTCTGTTTCACACACCCATTTCCTACTATTTCTTTGTGAGCACTACATTACCAGAAAGATACAGAATCAAGATCTCAGGTGCTGGCAGAAAGGGACACTACCAGCTAATAACAAGAAATATTTTCCTTCCAAATCTTCCGTATTTTAATGTGTTTGCTAGCTAATGTCCCCCTACCCCTGAGATAATCTACCTTGTCCATTGGAAAGATATACCCCGCCTATAAAATAACACTGATTTCTAGGTCTCTGCCTTATCATAAAAAGACTGATCTTTATTTTATTACAGCACACTGTATCTCTGAAGCTTGTATACATAGTTAATATAGCCAGGGTTCATACAGTAGAAGTCTTAGTGAAACAAGACACAATACATGGAGTTTGTAATTTGAATAGATACTGCCCGTTCCACAAGAGACTCTAAATTCAGCAGTTGTATTATAATACATCATTCTCATTTTAATTTAGTACCAAATCTTGGTTAGGTGGGTCATAGCTAGCCTCTACTAGCTTATGCAAACCATACACACTCATTGTGAACAACTTCAGTAAAACATACTTCCTACTATAATGACATTTCAGCTGCTGATTTAAAAAAAACAACAAACTTTCATCTATTTTTAAAACACAGCTCAATTTAAAAGACATAGTCAATGACCTGATGGGAGAGTGTGGACACGTATCTGGACTCCTCAGACCTGTGCCCAGTGACAGCACAAGAGGCAATGGGCACAAACTGAAATACAAGAAATTCTACTTAAGCATAAGCAAAAATACTTTACTGTAAGGGTGGTAACACACTAGCACAGGTTGCCTGGAAAGGCTGTAGCATCCCCATCCTTGGAGATATTCAAACCTGACTGGATGTGGTCCTGAGCATCCTGCTGTAGCTGACCCTGCTGGAAGCTGGGGCAGAGGTTGGACTGCGCCATCTCGAGAAGTCCCTTCGAACCTCAGCCCTTCTGGCATCTGGTGACTCAGTGATGCTTGAACATGCTGGATAGAGACTTATTTTCAGCTCTTCATACTAACAAAACTATATGAACCATTGTCCAGGTCCTGCATGCACGCAGGTCCTGGGCTGAGATCTTCTGTCCCTTGCTGCAGGCTCAGGTGAAAATGAGGTGGGGACAGAGCTGCTGGCAGACAGGGCAGCTCCGAGACCAGTCACAGGCTGCTGTGGGACAGGTAGTACTCAACATAGGTGACTTCAAGGAAACTCTTTCCTATTCAGGAAAGAAAAGAGAAACTTCTCAGGAAGGTTAGGTATGCCACAGGTGCCTGTGTAGGGTTTCTTGCAACTGTTCTGATGCATTTTATAAGGTGATTAACCCATGTAGGATGCTGAACTAGAGTAACAAATGTCTGCCCCAGCTTGGTGGTAGCCCTAGTCTGCGCACTTGAACCTAAGATATGCTCATTGCTAAGCGCATTCACTGAGCACATCTCCCTCAGAGGTGGTGTGGTGTTCAACAGCACCAGAGAATGGGTGGATCACTAGTTACTGTGGCCATAAGAACAGAAAGAAATACATTTATGACTTTTGCATCTAATTCTTCACAAATATTGTGAACTCTCAGACCGGGCTGTAAAGATCACTAAGCAGCTGATCTCTTCCTGTTGTTTATATGCTTGGTATTATGATTTTCCAAACCATCTTAGTTGCTTTCTGTCTATTGTGTTGCTCAAGCACCCTTGGAAGCAGGTAACCTCTGTCCAAGGAGCAATATTTTGATGCTCTCACAATTTTTTTGATGCCCTCAACAGAAAACCTAAACAGTCCGGCCATGCCTCAGCCCTTTATATCAGTACCCTGCAGTGCTGCATCATGAAATCGTTTCCTATTAGCATGGGTCTCAATCCTGCAACAGGTGCATGCTAACATGGTCTCTGAATGAATCTGCTGAACTCAACAGGAGCACTCAGGCTGCCTGAAGTTAAGCACCCACAGACACGCTCACAGGGTAAATGTTGTATCTGAGATGACAAGGGAAAGCTAAGGTATTGTATGGGACAGCTTTTAATCAGAATAGCTCAACAGAAATAGGAAAAAAAGTCTTCACCTAGTTTAGAGATCCAAATGAATCCATTGTTTGCTACTCCAACTAAGTGAAAAATAATTCTTTCACATTTTTATTTAACTATTCTTGTTATGGGACTTGGCTGTACAATGTCTAAAGAGCCAGCCAGCTTACCTCTGAACTTACAAAGCCTATATCACAGGTTTTAATTTTTTTTTTTACCCATCAATATTTTTCCTCTTTGCAACTTTGAAATGGATTAGAGCAGAAGAAATAGCTTCTTCTTCCAAGGACTGAAGCAGCTGCAAGGAGTGAGAGAAAGTGCCTCAGCTTATTGGCAGCTGCACTTGTGGTTATCTGAAGTTGAGCCTCTGAGTAGAGTCAGGATCCAGGTCTGCATCCCATTTCTGGGGCTGGCATCTGTCCACCAGGGCCAGCGATTACAGTAAGTCCATTTCTCCACATTTTCTGTCCATGGGCCTGGGCAAGAAACAGCAAGCGGCAGCTCAACATGATCCTGAAAAAGGCAGAGGCTTGAAGTGAGCATGTCCTACACTTCCCTGAAAGCGAGACGGACCGTAGATACCCACAGGCTTTTGATCAATAAAGTCATATTTTATTATAGCATCAGATAACATAACTTTTAAATAGAAACACCCAAATGCACTGCATGAAGTAACAAAGTGGAGATGCTTGGACACAAATATCATGTTTTCTTGGAGAAAGAACATAAGGCAGAATAATATGTATTTTTTCCTGCAGCCCTGCCCGCTAGTCCAACAGCTGTGAGCACTGAAGATACCCCACAAAATCTCCTCTGGTTCTCTATGAAACTCTATTCCTTCAGCATCTCAGAGGCTTTATGTTAGGACTTATCCAACTGGAAAAAAGCTCCTGTATTTCTCAAGGTTCTGCAGTCACCACTTGGGCTATCAACAGCACCATCCCTGCCTCCTGTGCTGCACATACAGAGCATCTCCCACAAGCATCTGCTTTTTATACGAGCAGATCTCCCTCCACCCCACAGTGTCCACCTCACTGCAATGCTGCAACCAGGACACAAGCAGGTGGGTTTCCTGGCCACTGCCAAGTTACACCTTGAAAAAAACTTCCACTATTGTATAGAAAACCAAGCAAACCAAATATCCATCACAAGGAGATTGGCAAAAAAAATCTGCAAAAAACATCAGGTGAGGAAAAACAGACTTACCTACTCTGTTGCTAAAGGGGTGGCATTTTCATCTGGGTAGGAGGTGGGAAGAAGGGAACTGTTTCTATCAACTCAAATCAATTCTGAAAATGCAAAGTAGCTAGTAAATCCCGACATAAAATACCTTCAGTGATGGGGAGGGTGTTTGGACACCCGTGAGCTGGGTGAGGTGGTCCCTACGAGAGCATCTGCATGTGCCCAGCTGTTCCAGAACCCCATTTGCAGGATCAAAGATGAAAGGCATGTTTCAACTAAACAGAAAAGGATATACATCAGCACTGATGACTAACCCTTTTAAAGCTAACACAACACATCTTACTTTATGACATGAATATTTTCAAGGTTTTTGCAAAGTTAACCAGAAACAGCTACATATAGGCCTGTGCCAAACAGGGTTACAAACAGCTAACGGCCATAAGCCATGTGAAAAAGGGGCTAAAGCTCTGTTGTTCAGGTAGAGCAAAACAAAGACAGACCCTCTGCAGATTTATCAGGTCATGAGATGCAGCCCCTGGATCACATTCAGTGGCAATATGTAAGCAAATGCTGTACAAAGCTTTTCATCTCCATTGCTCCTAATGTCTGCAAGATTCGCTGCTCCCCCTCTCTAACTGTGTGGGCTGTGGCCATGGGTCTGTGAGGAGTTTATGCAGCAGTGAGCTGAAAGAGCAAAAATGGGGGTGAAGGGAAAGTAAGGGCAAAGTTGGCATGGAAATGAAAGCTGGACCACCATCCTGTGCACCCAGGGACACCTCCACCAACCCACTGACCTCCTCTTGCCCAGCCACTTCCCAAACCTGAACCAGGCCACCCCAGCCAGCCATTTGTCCTAGGAGAAAGTCTGCATTGCCGTCCCTTTACAGTGATCCCCAGGGTTTAAAATACTCTTTCCATTGTTTATAAGGCAGGATGTTTCTATTTGTGGAATGGGAAAGAAAGCCTACTGCCTTTAAGATAAGAAGTCCAACCTGCCTTTTGCTTAGTACCTCTCCATACTGGGAGGGATGCCGAGGAGCAGGATAATGTTTTGAGTCAGTGTAAATACTCTGCTATGAGCAACTCCCTAAGCCTGTCTGCGTCCTAGCAGTGCTCTTTAGCTAAAGAGTAACTGTTTGCCTCAAAGAACTATTGTCCCTCACTGCTATATAAAAAGCCATCTCGCTTCTGTTTGCCTTGTGGCAAATGCTCCCTAGTTCTGTCAGTCCTGGGAGACAGGACTGTAACTAGTTTAACCCCTTCTCAAGGCAATTACAATGCGAATGAGAAGACAAGTTTTCACAGTCAGTCTTGCAGAGCAGCCTGACACCCTATTGACCGGTGCAGTGCACACAGTGGCTCCAGGAGAAAGTGCCGGGAGACCCGAGGAGGATCTGCTGCGACACCTCTCGCATCCTTTGACAAAGTCCCTGTGCCCCAGCTTCCCGGCCCAATGCTGAGACTAAATATTTTTGCTCCCTCACAAACCTGTTGTTGGGATGAAATGTGATGAGGTACCTTGAAATCTCATGGAAAGAGCTGCAGATTTGTAAAATCTTAAGTTCGTGTTTGTGACTCTGGCTTATATAAATATATAACTGCAACTAAGTAACACAGTCGACCATAAACTCTACTTCTGATTCAGAGCACAGGCTACAACCCACAAACTCCGCGTGGTGATTACAAAATATCTAATGAACTTCAACTAATACACAAGCTGTAATTTACTAAGTGTCTAATAACATAAGAGTAGGATTAGGAGGGGTCCTGGCAGAAACTCCAGTGGCTTTACCTCCTTCACAGCTCCCCATTGTTTCAGAGATAAAGATTATGGTTTCTAGGGTAACTAGACACACACACACACACACACACACACACACACACACAAAAAGGACACATTGTCTAATTTGGTTTCCTGAGATTGTCAGAGCATTGCCAGGCCAGAAGCATAGCCTAAACATGAGAAAGAGATTTGTTATTTATTTAACCACTCATTTTAATTCATAGTCATGCCTTATGTACATTTTTAGTTTTAAGGGTAATTCTCATATTTAAACGTACAGTTTCTAACAAATAGTGACACTTTAAAATTCACAGACCATTATTAAAGGCACACAGAGGACAGATGGTCCTGTTGTGTATATGCATACGTTACCACTGAGGCAGCTTGTGTTTGGCTGCATGCCACACCCACACCTAAAGATTTAAATAAACGTAATTTTCCTAGGATATTTATGTTTCTGTATGGTTTATGTGCATACACATAGGATAGACCAGATTACCATTTCAGATGGCAGCCTTTGGCACTGCAGAGGAGGGTTAATTATGCAGGTCTTACAGAAGTGTCAGGGCCAAAAGTGATGATAAAGCTGGGGACTAGTGATCCTTTAAAACAAGTGACTTAATTTTGTCTCATTCAATATTTGCTAGCCAGGGGTATGAGCACACATTTCTGTTCTCATGTTGACACTTAAGCTGCCTCCCTGTGACAGAGCTCCACTCCATTTTCTTTTTTTGAAACCAGAAGACGACACCATGCTGCTGCTGCAAAGCCCACAGGGCACTGCCACCTCCTACCTTCAGGTACACCAACCATTCTCCACCTATGTGTACACACTACTGCCCTCGTTGCACTTCCAAAGCTTCATGTCACGGCATATGAAGAACTGGCGTGTTTCCACCTCTTTGGGACCCATCTTTTCTACTTACCAAGGTTCAGGTGACTCAGAGAGCATTCCCTTCTCCACCTTCAACGGCATTTAGGTCACTAATGTTGGGTCAGACAACTTCCACCCAGTTATCCAGGACCTAAACATGAAGTTACTCAGATGTCCTGGCTGGGATGATGGCAATATATTAAACCACACTTGGGAATGTTCCCAGGCACTGGAAGACGATCATCAGTTCTGCTAAATTGTTTGAGCAGCCCCAGCATGTTTTTGGCCCATGCAAACTTGCACTTCTCTGGAGCGGTCCTGGGCAGGGTTCAGGAGCCAGAACGCTCCAGCAGCCACCTCAAGCAGCTCACATGCAGCCACTTTGTCTTGCCAGGATAAGCAGCTGCTCGACGAGCTCACGGCTGTTCTGTGCCAGCTGGCCTCAGTGCCAGAGACTGTTTCCAGGCATGTTCAATTTACTAGTATGGACAGAGCCTTCTAAGTCAGGGCTGATCATCCAGGTATGCTTGATGGAGCCATACTCAGTGCTGATTAGCTGATTCCTTTCTAATCATTCAAGGCATTTAGTTTTCATACTTATCATAAATAAAGTCAATGCCTTGCAGGTATCTATTTTACAGATTATCAGCTGTTTTAAATCTAAATGTTATTATCTATTTTAAATTCTCACCATAAGTATCAGACCTCCAGTATGAGAAGTCTTCTACATTCAGAGCTAAGCAAAGGAGTTTCAATCACGACCAAAGTCCTCCAATAGGTAATGTGACACCCTAAAGTTACACCAGTGAGTGTGTAATGAACCAGTCTGTTCATCCCCAGTGCTGCTGTAAGCATCCCAGGCCCTAGTGAAATCCAGATTAAAACAAAACAAAACAAAACAAAAACAATGCAGATTACTGTCTAGAAAAGAGCTTGCAATGAGCACTGTAACTCATTTAACCTTATCCTGTTCTGTGGCAAGGTTGATTTCTTCCAGTATCCTTCCTATGTCAAGATTCCCTGAGGTAAGTGTCCTACTCTCTCAGCCAAGACTGATTGTAAATGCCTCAAACACAGGTTAACCCAGCAGTACCTAGGCCTGAAAGTCCCTTAATACTGTGGCTCTGACTCTTTTGGGCAGATAAACACCCTGAAGAAACAACTTTCAGGGGGAAGCTGCAGGAATTTTAATAGAGGTAGATTAGAAGATATAAAAAAAAAATCAGGATTCTTGCAGAAAGCAATGCTTCCTGCTACTGCCTTGCCTTTCTCTATCTCTGCTAAACAAGCACTACAATTTCATTTCCAGGGCCAGGAACCCAGGTGCTCAGTTACACAAGTCACGCTGCACACGCTGGAAGTGATGGCAACTGAAGCTGTGCTGTGACCTGTAGACATCTCCTCTCTTTTCACTTCCTCCTTCAGAGCTGTATAGGCAAAGGGATGAGATGGTAGGTAGTGAAACAATACAAGCAAGGAAGAAAGCACTATTCCTTTGCTCTAATGCATGCACACTTGAGGAAAATCCTCCTCTAGGCAGGACAGCATGTACTCAGCAGACCTGAGCAACTGAACCTCCACGGTGTGTGCATGAGTGCCCCTACATGATGTTATTTTAGACCTGGACAGTGGTCAGTAACACCTAAGACAGTGGTTTTAGAAAGGTGTTAAGCCAACACAGAAAATCCATAGCATTTAAAAGAAAAGAAAATAAAGCCAATGAAAAAACACACCACGCTGTACACACGTAAAAATATAAGTAAGCTTAAAAGATCAAAGAATTTGGCTATATGTGTGAATTATATAGAAAAACTGGAATGATTTAGACACAGCCAGCATTTTTTGCCTTGAAAATAATTGGGAAGGATTTGAGATGCCTAATTCTGCTTCCAAGCCGTATCAGGCACTAGCTAAACTGTACTGCAAGCACCAACAAACTTGCATTTCCTGTTCTTAAATGTTTTGAGGCTCTCTAGTTTTAACTGCTGAACTTTGAGATAGAGATCATAGTAACAGCAGTACAACAGAACAAAGGGAAGGGAAGTGCAACTGATGCAGAAGCTTAAACCACAGCAGTAAACTGCATGTTGTAGATGTGCTTTTATTAAGAGGACATGAAAAGGACATCATAAGGGAGGGATTCAGAGCATTTGGAGGTGCAGGAGGGGAGGAAGAGACAACATTTGAAATAAATGTTCCATGGAGAGAAATTCTCTAATAATTTATTGACCTTCAGTTTCACATTGTGAAAAAAAAAATGCAAGTTTTACAAAACCTTAAGACGTAATAGCAAACAAAAAACCACAACATAGACAATTTTACTTCACTTGCAGTTTTCTTTTAGCACATGAACAACATTTCCAATAGCCAGGAAAGGGAACATTATTCTGCTCTAATCATTCTTATTCAGACAGGTGTCAAACCTAGAGAAAAGGGGCTGCACAATTATACCAGAAGAGGAAGGCTGTCCTTTGTTATATGTTTCTATGGCAACCAGCCCACAAAATAAGGAACCTTCCCATCTTATGCCAGGGTTTTTGTGTGCACTCCACTGTGAACTGCATTTGCTTCAAAGTGTAGGGTGTTTTGCAGGACTGGAATGGTCAAGTAGCTGGCCAGGATTCCCACATCAATTCAAAGAGCAGGAGCCTAGCATATTCCCTGCAGAGGCAGAGGCCCACCCTGACTTCAGCTTCCTTCAGCCTACACATAGGAATTAATCAAGGACTTGAAAGCAGACCACAACTTTGGAAACAGCTGCAGAAAATTCATCCCACTTTTGGAAGTTGCATGATGCTACAAAACAGATTTCGTAAGCTGAGTAGTTAGATGCATTGCTGCTTCTTCATGTCTGGACTCTAATCAGCTTGACGGAGAGAACTGTCTCAAACCTATATGCCGTTATTCAAACAAGGGGTCCATACCCCAGGGACCAGGTTCACTCCTTCCTTGCACCTCACCCATCACTAGTGCCTGGGGAAAGGGCAGGCAAAGCGCGCCGGGAGTTTGATTTTATGGCTCCTTTTGCACCCCCAGGAACAGCAAGATGAAAGGCAACAGCAGTTCAAGGCTGTCTGCTTCAACAGGGCAACCTGTGCAAGTACAAGAATACAGGAAGACTTACCCTAAGATGTTTTCCTATCACTTAAAAGCCATCTAAGAGAAAAGAACCGGGGGGGGTGGGGGGTGGGGGGGGTGTGCTGGGCGCAGCTGGGGGGGGTTTAAACATTTTTTTTGATCTGTCATTTTGAGAAATCAGTTTAACCAGAGGAACTGTCACTGTTCATATCTACCTGGGTCTCACCCTTTAAAAAACTGCTAATGTCTTTGCTAATTAACCAATGTTCTCTCAGTACTCACAGAACTCCAAATACTCTATTCCTGAAATGTAAGGGCTTACTCCAAACAGCAAGTCAAATATAAGACAGCATAGAGAAACTTCCAGTGACCAGTGTAAACACTTTCAGATGACAAAGCTTTCACAAATACAGCTACACACTGTCACACAGAAAGGCAAGCATCACCACCAATGTGACTATTTTTGTTTTGCATGCACACATGCAGCTGTTTACTTACACTGCAGCACACACCAACCATGTTACTGAATGTGCCAGTTAAGTTGGGCTCCAGAAACATTCAGGAAAAACCACAACACAATACATGCTTAATGACAGGATCTGGCAAAGAAAGCACCTGTGAAACACAAGCTTCTGAAATCCAGAAGGAAAAAAAAAAAAAAAAAAAAAAAAAAGAGTTGCTTCATCTCTTTCTCAAGACCAGACTGGTATGAAACAATTTATTTAAAAAGTAAAGTTTGGTTTCTCAGGATTGTATATGACACTTCTGAGCAACCAAGTGTTTAAAGACACACCTGGCTAAGGAAAACAAAAGGCAGCAGAGTCTGAGGGCTACTTTTAAGATTAAGAGGTTCGAAATTCATTTTTATATCCCCATAAGAATTTTGCTAAAGCACTTGAGTCTTTCACACCTGGTCACTCAGATGATCATCTGAAATCCAGATGGATGAGGCAATCCAGTCAGTGCAAAATTGCTGCTCTTCTTTATTCTTTTTTCTTTTTTTTTTCTTCTTCTCCTTTTTCTTTTTTTTTTTCTTTTTTTTGTTTAATAACCTACTTTGAGGTTTTTTGTTTTTATTCTTGAATCACCATACTCCACTCATTCAGGTCAATGTGGCTATATTGTAGGTATCCCTCTCCTCCAACCTAATAAATAAATAAATAACTTTGGACAATGACTTCATCTGGGCTTGGTATCCAGAAGCTCTTCCACAGTATTTGCATTGCAACCAGGAAGCTGCACAAAGAGAGAGCTGCAAGAGATTTTGGCTATGTCCAGATTAGAAATTGAAAGGCATGACCAACAAATGAAATGTAGCAAGGACACCATCTACAAGACACACCACATGCAACCTGGGGAGCTGGTGGCCTGAGAAAGTGACCTCCATGGCTTCTTCCTTTAGTATGTGTGTAATTTGAGATCTTGCCTTGTAATCCTTCCATTTCCGACTGGGAAGCCACCCCTCCCTCCCACCTCCAACTGTTAACCCAACAGTTCTCTTTCTTTGTGCAGCAGAGCAACTCAGCAATCACAAAATGTGCAAAACATAAAATTCACACAAGCCCTTGCAACATGAAGACAATTGCAGGCATTGTTTCAGCATGCAAGCACTGAACAATAAATAACTGTATCTACAACAAGTAACATAACAGGAATGGGACAATTTGAGTTACTTATAAATACAGGGAGGAAAGGGAACAAGGAGGATTTGGGGGATTTAATTTTCATTCCCCACTGTTCCAAAAACACTTCACCACTGGGCTGTCCCTTATCAAGCAGAAGGTCACTCACTGCACACAGGACAATGCAACGCAGGACCTAAGAGATGCTGTAGGCACTGCCTACAGGCAAGCACACTCCAGTTGGCAGAGTTCAGCAGCAATACCACTGTATCTTCATCCACAGTGGCATCTCACCATTTCAGAGCTGGTCTGCTTCCCCTGCAGCTGGCGCTGGCACTTCACGCCACCACAAAAAGAGGTGACAACCATTTCAAATTTCACATATAAACAGCAGAGTCCATGGAAATAGGGTGCTGTGTGCTGCACAACTCAGAGAAGTTCTGTCTCTTCTTTTTCTCCTGTGAAGGACTGATTAATATTGGCATTAATCCACAATTACTAGCACAAGGACCAGATCATTGGTTCATCTATTCATATTTAAACCATGTGCTGAAGCACTGAAGACTGGGTTTTCTTCCTCCCATTCCTTCATGTCTAGGTTAGATAATTTACAAGGTGCAGATGACTTTCTTCAAATGCAAGAGATGCTGAATGATCTTTCTTCATTAAAACCGTTTCTCCAGATCCGAGGTTCCAATTCTCTTCTCCAAATAAAGGAGTAAACTAAAAGCATGGGAAGGGGCAGGGGGAAGAAGAGAAAATAAAAGACTTAAAGGGTTTAAAGGGTTTTGCCGAGACAATGAACCATAAGGTTTTTGTTAGATGTCAAAGAAAATCTAAAAGCTAGGCTTAGGATACAATCCATTTGATAGGCTTCTCCAACCCACCACCACCATTGTGCTCCTGTGCAATAGTCAAATACTGATAAATGAGCCAGCCACAAGGATAATTATTTAGGGTGAGATTCTGACTTTATTATTCTACTAGCCTTACTCTGTAAACCATCCTACTGACCCCAGGAAGACTTTTTAATTTTCTGCCTATAAATCCAGTCATTTGAAACCTAAATCAGACTGGTCCAATATAGTTCAACATGATGGGCTTCACATCCTGCACACTTCAACATTTCTATGTTCCCTCAAAATCTTAAAAGTTTGTGGATTTAAGCAAGCATAAACTTGTGCAACTTCTCTTCCACAAAAGCCCACATGAACACTTAGTGTAAAGAGTTTTTCTGTCCTTGGGCCAAAGCAAACCTGGCTGGAATAAAGCCGAAGGGGAGATGAAGGTGTCTCACCCCAGTGCCTCTGTTCACCATGAAGAATTCCGAATTGAAATTATTCACAATATAGAAAGGGACATATAATCCCCTTACTTAAAACATACCCACTATTCATTACAGCAGAACTCTGCCTCATTTCTTTTCACACAGTAACGCACCATGCATCAATAATTCCATACTAGAATCCTTTGTAACACTTGATTATTCAATTCAGGAAATTCAGCCTTTGGATGCTGAGATTGTTTTGCTTTTTCACTATGAAGCTGTATTAAAATGCCAGCTTCCAACCCATCACCAGCTCATCAGAGCCATTTCTGACAGCACTGCTAGAATTTTAGGAGGCAAATCCCACATCATTGCAATGCAAAGGAGCTCCAGCGAACTCACAGTTCACTTAAACCTATCACACTTCTCTCAGGCTGTGATGTCCAAGAACAGGGAACACTCACAGGAGACACTACAGCCTGCATAACAGCCCAGAGCATCAAGCCTCTTTGCAACCATGGACTTGAAATACACTACCTTCAATACACTACCTTCATTATGTCTAAAAAAAGGCCTCTGCACTTGTTGTTGACTAGTCTTTTCTAGACATTCTTCAGTGCAGTGTGTCCTTCTTCCCACTGAAACAGACTACCAAGACTGAAGCCAAAACAATGTTCCCTGTCATGGGATGAACTTAAAACAAATAAATAAACAATTCCAGAAGGGGAGGAGGGGAAATCCCCAACCTACTCAAAAGTCCCAAGTTTGAGGAACAAGACAAAGCAGACTGAAGTCCTCCTAAAAGCTGTCAGGCTGGGGCCACACAGCACTATGAAAACAGAGAGTAATCAGAAGTAATTTCCTTTTTGTCCCTCCCACCCACTGACAAAGCAGCAGGAGTCAGTAGAAAAAAACCGCACTACTTGCTGGATGAGCACACAGCACTGGAGAGATTTCACTCTACAGCTGCATTCAGCCAGTTATCTCGTGTGTTAGTTAAGCCAGTTATCTTGTGTTAGTGACACTAAAATAATGGCTTTTAACAAGATACTGCAGACCAAAAGAAAGCTTTTTGCACCGTTATATTCTGAGGACTCTTTTTCAAAATAAAACACTCCCTTTCATGTACTGTAAACTTCAGAACAATTAAGTCGGTCTCAGAAGAATAAGTCAATATTTTTCTTGGCACAAACCTGGGTCTGGGCATTCGATACTGCTCCTCTGATAACACTGAGAACTGCTGAAAGTCAGTAATAATAGAAATTATTGAACTGAAGACGTCAAGACTTTGTTCCCCACTAGGGAGGAAGCCACCCCACAGAAATCAGGCTTGGCATCTGCTGGCTGTCAGGGGTGCGATTACTGCCAGCACGCAGGATCTGGTAAGTCTCAAGGGTCTGCCCTGCTTTCCCAAAAGTAAGTCTGGGGAAAACAAAGCAAGGAGAGAAGACAAGGCAGCGTCTTCAAGACAAATGACCACCTGAGACAAGAGCAGCTGATGCCACAACACAGCTCAATTTCACACCAGATTTCCACACTGACCTGCTGCTTTGCATGGGCCCAACCATGTATTCTTTACTCAACCAAAGCTTGCAGTCAGCTGAAAGACAACTACAAGATGAATCCTCAGTGTACCACAGAGAAAGGAATTTCATGACTATCCTACATTTCTAGGTATATAATTCTATCTACACTGCTTCAAAGACATTTAGGTTTTGTGTTTACCATTAGTCGGGCAAATGTCTCCAGCTGCAAAGACACCAGAAGAACATATGATCTGTCCTGAACAGAAGAACCTAGGGAAGTCTTTACACACAAGCTGTTCTTCCTATTTTCTGGAGAACCTCCATCAGTCTGGACTTCTAGGTAACTTAGATGCAAATGCAGAGCTTGTTTAATCACTACAACTGTATTTATTTAACTTGTTACTTCTAACCTGCCTGCCTTCATGGTTACAGTATACACTGTTCAAATCCAAAAACAAATTATCAGTCACAGGGCATGGATTATTTAGGACTAAGCATGCCACTATATTTGTTTGGTTGGCTGGTGGCAATTGTGATTCTGTACTAAAGTCTCAAGGTTGGAGTAAACAAGCAACACAACACTACGGGAATTATGCCAGATATGTTGCAGAGATTAGTAGTCCTGGAAAATGTCAATTACTTATTTTAAGTGATGTAACCCTAGAAAAGATAAAAATAAGGAAAAAGTTAGTAACAGCTGAAGTAAAAGTTAGTAGTTAGCATGGAAAAAAAAAAAAAGAATTGAAAAATATTGGCAATATGGTTAGGTACCCAGACTTCTTAGTGGCCTTTTTTTTCCATCAACCTTTTCTGCTCTCCTCCCCGAATATCAGAAATCCACAACCACCAAACAAACAAGGCCAAATTCAGACTTGCTTGTGAGAAGATACAATGCTGAAGTTGCATCTGGTAAGAGCTTGGCCCATTATGTATAATTAAATTGTTTTGGAACAGTCTGTGCTATAGACTGGTAATTATTTCAGCCAGCAATATTAATTATATGTCTTCCTGACACTGTATCTAGTCCAACATATATGACCATAACTATTTTGAAAAATTTGTATATCAGTGGAGCAAATGCAACCTCAGTCCATGCAGGTGCAACCACGCTGTCTAGGTGAGATGGAAAATGGGGCCTGAAGTGCCTGCAGAACACCTTTCACAAGGCAGCAAGTTTCCCCAAAGGCTGTCTGCATGGAGAAAACATGCCGTCTGCCTGGAAACTCAAGTGAATTCACTATCAGGCTTCAGATCGGAATTCACAGTATCTTTTTGGGGCACTGTTACTGGATATACAGAGTGACCCTGCCTCTGTCAGGGAAATGGCACCAAAACCTTGTTTTGCATGAGGTTAGTATTTAAACGCAGGGCACGACTCAGTTTCCAAAGGTTATCTGCATTTCCCTAGAAGTTGAAGATGTTATTTTTGTTCAGCCCTTTCTATCTAAATCATGCAGGAAGAGGTCCTGTAAAGAGAAGTGGGTGCAAGATATCTTCTAGCATCTGGCTATGTAAGAGATGTGGTGCCTGACTTACAACGGCCTGTGAATGTGTGTGTCTCAGTTGCTTCAGCTGTAAAATTGTACTGAACACACTCACCCTCCCCAGAGACGCTGCTGAAAATTTTTGTGAAAAGCATTATTATGGTGGAATTCAAAGGTGCTGTTTCTTACCTGATAATTTGTAATTGCAACATACACACAATTATGAGGGGAGGTGCTTCCATGTGCTGACAAATGCCGTGGGAATTAGCGAATATGGCACAGTTGTTATGCTGTTCCACACATCTAATGTGGGATCGTAGCAGTCCAATGTCTTGCACCTCTGGATGCCAAAGTAGCCTCCGACCACATACAATTTGTTTCCAGATGCCACTGCATGGCAGCTCATTCGCTTAGCTGTCACATCTCCCACCTTAGTCCACTGGTATGCCTCGCTATTGAATTTGTAAGCGGAGCATGCAGAGAATTCAGTATCTCCACCCATAATAAAAATCTGGTTACCCAGAACAGCTGCAGCTGTGTAGCGCCAGGGCTGGGGGCAGGTGGCTGGTACTGTCCATCTGTTTTCACACTGATCGTAGCACTGAACTTTGGGCAGCTTGTCATGGCTAACGCTGGTACCTCCAAAAGCAAACAGCTTAAGCTTTGCACTTACTACAGCTGCATTGCTTACTCCCTCTCTCAGTGGGGCAACCATGGTCCATTTGTTGGTGACTGGGTCATATTGTTCCACTTGCTTTAAGGATACTGAGGGGGAAGCTGGAAGACAACCAGTTGCTGCGGTATGTCCTCCTACTACATACAGACAGTGCTTAAGTTCAGCAGATCCATGCCCAAACCTAGCTACCAGCATGGGAGCAGCCTTCGACCACTCCTCATGAAGGGTGTCATACACCCACACATCTTTGGAGACTCCGTTTTCTGACCCTCGTCCCCCGGTGATATACACTTTGCAGCCTATGGCACAAGCGCTGAACTCTTTCCGTGGACTTGGTATGTCAGCCTTTGGAATGATCTCCTTTGCCTTTTGGTCCACCAGGTACAGCTTGTCACACATAAAGGTTTGGCCACCCAAAAGAAAAAGCGAGTGGCCAGTTTTACGGGGTCTGGCACACAAACTAGTGACAACTCCATCATTCTGTAAGATCTTTAACTTGCATCTTATTGATTCTTCTACAATCTCTTTGCTTTTCCTTTGCTTGGTGATAAGTTCTTCCATGGCCACATTCTCCATAAGGTATATGGCTGGCAAGAGGGCCAGTCTAACTGTCTGCAGTAGCTCTGGCAGGTAACAGTGACGCTTACTCAGGTCATAGTTGACCCAGTTGATAGCTGATTCATATACCAGCCTTTCATCGTCAGTTTCCAATTCTTCACTGGAAAGGAGCTGCACTACCATGTCTTTTGGCAGCTGGAGGAAGTCTTCACTTTTACTGATACTCTGGAAGTTGCTAAGGCACATCCTCCAAGAGAGTTCGTAGAGCTTGGTGCACTGGTGAGCATCTGACAGCAACAGCATGCCAAGACAGTTGGTGGGATGAAGGTTTTTCTCCAGAAATTCTGCACAAGCATCCCGAATGTCCTGAAACTCCAGCATGTCACCGGCCTCCAGCAATGACTCCGCATTCTCCTCGTTGATGATAACCCTGGAGGAATACGCATAGTCCAGAAGAAGCTCCAAGACTTCTGGATGAATGGAATTATGAAAGTTGACTTCACTGTCCTGGCTCTCTTTCAGCCCTCCACTGAACATTGCTTCAAAATAACGGCTACAAGCAGCTAGAACGGCTCTGTGGCAGGGGAATGACCTGTTCCCAGCATGGAGAAGTACATCTGTAAAGAGACACTGCTGACGCAGAAGGTTCAGGTGAGTGAGGACACTATCAGCATAGGATGACTTGTGGAATAAGTATATGTTTATGGAGCCAGTACTGGCCCTAGATTTGCGATTTTCATGCATGCTGACTGACATTTTCTTTCACACCTATAAACAAAGAAAAAAATTAAGATCAATGAGACAGTTAAGTTCATTTTTACATATCAAAAAGTGTATCTACTATTCACCATAAACGGGGAAAAAAAAGTCTTCATTTATATGAGTGGACTGAGAATTGCATCTACCTTTGGCATGTGTTTATTTTTTTGTAAAGTGAGTTTCATAAATTACATACTCTAAATTTGTTGCCCAAGAGCAGGTTTATCTTGAGAAACCCGATCTCCAACTTTTCTAGCGATGCACTAAGCAAGTAAGTTGAATAAGAAAATGAACCAGGACTGATTTTCTCACCCTTCCCCAACCTAGACCAGCTGATTCATTACATACATACACATGCACATGCTTGAAACATTCTCCTGTACTGAATCATAGCAGGAAGAGCTACCAGAGAGAATACCTAAGGAATGTCAAAAGCTGCATGGGGAACAAAAACCTACTAATCCCATTAGGAAGCTTCCTTTTGGTATAATGATTCCATATGCAACAGCAGAGCATGAAAAAAAATCCCTTTTTTCATTCTCTGGGTTTTTCATTAGAAAAACCTAGCAATGATCGTAAGTTCAGACTTGTGAAACCGTAAAAAAAAATATGACGACTGAATTTAGAGATTACATCTTGAACTCTGCCAGCGGCTGCCTGCTACAGTGATACAGCATATACACTGCCAAATATAGAGTCAGCAGAAAGAAGTGTTTTGACCATCAGGTGAAATCACCAAGGCATCACCTCTGAAGCTACCTTGAGTCAGGTACTCAGAGCACAAGCCATTAGTGCATTCTGAGGTTTGGAGGAAGCATAAAACAGAAGACATACCCTATCCTACCCTATTCCTAACAAACACAACGCAGTTTGGTCCCTGTTTGAAGGTGAATGTTACGTGCCATGATATGCAGGTCTATGTATGATTACAGCAGCGAGTTTCCAGATTTAATTAAGAGTCAAGCCAAAATAGTACAGAGTAGGGAAAGGGAGGAACACTGGCACCCATATAAAGCTAACGGCCAAAAAGCCACAGTGCAAGTAATAGGAGATTAAGCATACAGAGCCCAGAGCTGTGGCTGTGACTGCTACTGTTAATAATCTCACTTCTCTCTCTCCAAACTGCAGTGGAAGCTTGGAGAAAGATGAGAACCAAACTTTCCTCATTACTACAATATTTGAACGCCCAGCGTCCCTTTTACTGCACCTTCAAGTAAGGAACAGGGCAAAAACCTACCTGGGAAGCACCCAATGCTAAAAGTCAGAGCATGACCTGGGGCCACTTGTAGGAGGTTTTTAATGTGGATACACTTCTCTCTCTCACAGGCTTTAACATTTTCATATTCCTGAGCATGTTTAAGCAGTACAGAACCGTACAGCTCTATTCCCACATTTCATGCTTCAAGATGACACAAGGGTTTATGAGCCTCAAAAAAGCATGTTTTAATAAATACGTCTATTTTTCTAGATTCATATGACCAGAACATTCAACAAAATCAAAATCATGTACGATTAATTTGGGCAGCAGACTCCATTTCAGAACCAGTGATCTGTGTATATGAAATATGCAACACCTGCAGATTAACTACAGCATAGCTGATTCCATCCTCCTTGCTAGTTGTGCTAACATACAGAATAATTGATTCGCCACATCCAACAGCAAGTTTGTGATACACCTTTCCCTTCAGTCACAGCAAAAAAGCCCCTCAAACTAACATCGATTAAGGCATAAAGACACCTTACAGTAAACTACCTAGCCCATTTCCTTTAATCTGAAACAATACTTCCCTTACGAAATATAACTGGGATTGAAAAGAACAAACACAGCTCAATACACAGTGCCCAATCCAAAATCCTCCAAAACAGAGAGGAATCCTTCCCATCAGAGCCATAAAGCAGAGTATCTTTCTCACTCTAGTATGCAAAAGTTCAGAGAGGTATTTTACCAATGCTTCCTCAACCAACCTATCAAATGTACTAACACTAAGCACAGAACAACTTGAGGAAGCTAGAATGTCTTCGTAACAAAAATCCTTCTACAAAGAAAATTATATTACCTTTAATGCAATCGCATTGTCTGGCAAATAAAGACTCAGATGGCATTCAAGGACCCTGAGCACTAATCTCAGACTAAAACTACCCACTTAATCTACAGCCAGAAAGATTATACCAACCATACACTGGTTGAAACCTGCCGGAACTGAAGGATTACAGAAAGGGTCATGGCTTGAAATACTAGTACAGAAACAGTTTGGATACACAGATGGGAAGGTGAACCTTATGGCAAAGCACCTCCTGCAATTTTTTCACTCTTACAGGCACTTTGCCACTTCAAATGCCATTATGATGCAGCACAAAGCCTTCACTGTATCTCTACAGATTGGCCTTCCTCACACTGAGGACCTACTCCTGCAAAGGTTCCTCACCAGGGAGCAGCATGCCGGGGAGCAGGATGGGAGCTAAACACCCACTGATCAGAGACAATAGAGCCACGAGGATCTGAAGATGCTCTCCATTCCATTTAAGCAAACATGCAGACACCACGGTCCAGGCAGGCATGTCAGGATCTCTACGAAAACACAGGACCTCTGCTTCCCCCTCCCCACGCCCCCCATACTGGGGAAATGCAGAGTATACTGAAAACTTCCCTTTACCATGAACAGATCAGGGTTCAGAAATAGGGCAAGTAAAGTTCACATCAGAGAATGGAAACGCAAACATTCAGATCTTTCAGCAGGGTCTGTACTCCTGCGAGTGCCACTTGCTTAGCACCATTCAGAATGAGCCCATAACCACAACAAAATAGAGGCAAATGTAAGAAACCCATCCTGTAGTTATGCATACGCTGGAGATTAGTGAGCTACAGACCATATGCAGAGGGGATGTCACCTAAGCCCACCCACAGCACTAGTAACAAAGACCACTGCAAAAAATAATAATAATAAAAAAAAATTACGAGCCACTCTCAAACAGCTACGGAAGACACTCAGCGTTTCACCCCACTAAAATAGAAAATTTGGTCTTTCAGTGAACAAGGCCCTTCTCAAGAAGCACTTACAGATTTCACATATGCTGGTCTTTAACTGTTCCACTAACATTGCCTTTATCATCACAATGTTATCTACTGAGAAGAATTCAATGTATGCCAATTCACACTTAAGATAAGCTAAAGTATTTCCCCAAACAGAACAAAGATACATATCTATGCACATCTTTTTCCTCCCCTGTGGTTGCTGAGATGAGTTCACCCATGGACTAGTCGGACAAACACCCTTACAAGCAATTATCATAATTTACTAACAGGCAGTGTTTCTGTAAACATGTCCTTCTGCAGTTCATGACAGTTAGCTCAGTCCTGAACTTTACAAGAATATTACAATGTATAAATGGCATCTCCGATTTCTCTATTTGGTGTTGGAAATTATGCAAGCCTTAAATACTTCAGCAGAGTAACTTGCAGTCAGCAAATGCTCATCTTGAATAATTTAAGTCAACTCCCTTCAGGCATTTTTTCCTTAGAAATAATATTTGTATGTAAAAGACAAGAAGTGGTCAGTAAATTACTGATACAGATTTTATCTAGGAGCAGAGGCTGAACCAAGACTTTGATTTATAATTACACTTCAACAGGCTACTTGTCACAGCAGCCCAGTGGTAAACACTACTTTAAGATTGAACAGGCTGCCTGCCCTACTTCTAGCAGCTCTGCAGCAAGCCGGTCTCAGCCTAAACCAAATGAAAAAACAAGTATTTTCGAATTACTGACACATCTCTGATGTAGGCTCGTTTTAATAAGACCGTAATTACATGGTGGTGGTTGTGGTTTTGTCTAGAATCAGTGAAACAGCTAAAGGAGAGGAAATTTGCTAAACATCACATCGATTTAACTAATGCCGCTTTTAACTCCTAAATCTGCAGCGATACTACCAGTTTTGCAGAGCCTGACCCTACCTAAAGTCCTCCAGCACAAACTTAGTGGCTTCGTAGGACCTGCAGCGAGATGGAAAGCAGAAGAGGCTGCTCCTGCTAGGAACACACTACCGCTCACCACATGCAGACAAAGAAATCCAGCTCTAAATTCCCCTCAGTTCACTCCAGCGCAACGCCTCAACAACTCCGTCTCTGCAAAGAAACTCGCTGGGTTTCTTCCCGAACTGGTAAAAAAACAGTACGAGAAGCTGAAATGCACTCGGTTCCCTTTGCAGAGCAGTAACCACGTGCAGAAGTTTCAGTGCCAGCGCCGGGAGCGCAGCGCCGCAGCCAGCCCGGCGGCTCCCTGCCCTGCGCCGCGCCCGCCGGGAGATGCTCGGGCCCCGGGCCCCCGCAGGAAGCCGCGGCCCGCCGGGCAGGCTGGCAGCCGCCGCACCGGTCCCCGAGGGCAGCCGCACACCGCAGGCAACAGCTTCGGCGGGCGCCTGCCCACCAACCACCCGCTGCCCGCGGAAGGGGCGACGGTCCCCGCCGCTGCGGGCCGGGCGCCGGCTGTGCCGTGCTGTGCCGGGGGGCAGCGGGGCAGCACAGCTCCAGCCCAGCGCCGCGCTGCCGGCAGCGCAGACCCCAGCGGCGGCGGACCCGGGCGTGCGGCAGCGCTGCCGCCCGGCCCGCCCCCCGCCCCTCCGCCGAGCCGCGCTGCCCACCCGCCTCCCCACCGCGGTCGGCGCTGCAACAGGTCGGCGGGCACCGACTTACAGCGGCGGCTCCTGGGCGAGCGCGGACGTCCCCGTTCCTCCGCGGGCGGCGCAGCGCCGCGCATGGGAGGGCAGCGCGGCTGCCGGCGCGGCTCGGCGGTGCCGCGGAGAGGCGGCCGGGCGGGCTGCGCTGCCGGGAGCCGCGCAGCGCCGGGCGGAGGTGGTGCCGCTGGCGGGAGGCGGGCCGCGGAAGGAGGGCGGGAGGTGGGAAAGAGGGACGGGAGGAAGGGAAGCGGGGCGCAGCTGCTCCTGCCACCGCCGACCACAGCTCTGGCCGCCCGGGGGAGCAGGGAATGGGTATATGGGCTGGGGGCGGGGGGAGCGTTTATGCAAAGCGGGTGAGTGACAGGCGGGGGAGGGACGGGAGGACGAGGGCAGCGTTCTCACAGGAGCTGCGGTCCCGGCCGGCGGCCGGAAAGGCGCGAAGGTGCCCCCGCGCCGCGCCGCCGGGGGCTGCAGGACGGGGTCGCCTGCCCGCACCGCGCCGCTCCGCACGTCCGCCGGGCAGGGCCGGGGCGGCGCGGTGGCCCCGCGGGGTCAGGCGGGCCAGCCTCCCGCTGTGCGAGCTGCGCCGAGCAGCGCTCCCGGCTCTGCGCACAGCGCCGTGAGGCGAACGCTGCCGCCGGGGCCGCGGGGCGAGGCGGGTGCTCCGCAGGGACCGGGCTGCCAGCGCCCGGGGGGAGCGAGCGGGTGCGCTGCGCTTTGCGGTGGCCGCAATAACGGCGTGGGGTGGGGGGAGAGCCGCGCCGAGTGGCCGGCGGGCTGCTCTGCCCCGGGTCCGCACGGCGGCGGCGGCCGAGCGCGGGGAGGAGCGGGGGGGAGCCCCGCCGCAGCGCCGGGGGCCGGCCGGGAGAGGCAGAGGAGCCCGGGGCCCGGCGTCGCGGGGGGCAGCGGCGCTCCCGGGCGCAGCTCTGGCCGCGGAGCTGGCGGCGGCGCCCCCGTGCCGCTCTCGTGAGGCCTCGGCAGCGGCAGCGCTGCAGCGGCACGGAGCGGAGCCTGGCTTTAATTAGTTCCCAGTTAACGAAGTATGAGAAAAACGCACTCGCGCAAAAGGCCGATTTCAAAAGTAAACATCTTCTAGACGTAACAGCAGGGTTTACATCATGGTATCGAGCAGCTCTGTACGAGAAAAACGCAAGGTAGCATACTAAACGTGGTTGTACAGCTAATTGACTGTTTGGTAATGCTATTGAAAGCAATGGTGTTAGTCTAAAGCTTCAAGGAAGATACGAACAATTACTTTATTCCCACCAGCCAGAAACTCCTGGTTGCATATAATAGTTTGGATAATTCATTCGTTCATTCCTCATGATGGAATGTCATGCAAATTTCTCCTGTTAAATAAAGTTCTGTAAGCAATTCGGTGATGTGCAGAGGGTCACTCGTATTCCTGTTGCTGGACTCGAGTCTGCAGATAAACATACACATAGCGTACAGCAGGACACATCTGAAATTCCAGAGAGCCTGGGGGCATACACAAGCCTGGAGAATGTGGCTGAACAGAAAGCAGATGAAAGAGTAATTTGTTTCATAGATTCTTTTTACAATATTTTTTGATTATGACATTAAGTATTGCAGATTGCAAGGTCTGAAAATGCTGCGCATCTGTATGTAAGTTTCAAAGCTGTTCAGGTGTGAGAAGCAGTTAGAAATTTCAACCTTACACAAGGGGTATTCACAGACACCCATGTTCACTTCAGTTGTGTATCTCTAGAGGATTTTGGCTTAGACTGAATTTTCGACCTTTGTTGCACATTTGATTGGCCATGTTATGCGTCCCAGTTTTTCTGTTCACCACAAAATTTCCCATAAAGTGCCTTGATCCTACTTTCTCCCATTTTACCTCAACAAAACCCGCAGAGATCCTATCCGAACCCTGTCCCCTTAGAGCTAATTCCAATATGCTGAACCTTCCATGATCTGGTGTCAGAAAATTGTATTATATTATCCTGTGTAACTAAAAACACAGGGATGCATTACTTCATGCAGAATCAGGACAAACTTCAAACAAGCAGAATGATCACCATGAGTGAAAAACAGAAATGATAGAATAATGGTACCTAATCTACCGCTCAGCAACATCTAAACTGTAAAACTGATTTTGAGCGTGGCTATGAAGAATGGTCAGTGAAAAACAAGGGGACAACACACAGGGCTTACACAGCTGCCCACAGCACGCAGATTTGGGCAATACTTTTCATGAACAGAATGAGGCGATAATCCAGTAAGAGTGACTCAATGAAGTACTGATCTTCCTTGTCCTCTATAAAATGAGGAACCTGTTGAAGTTAATCAGGGCAGAATGATTGGATGATGCTACACATCATACGTTGAGGAAACAACTACACAGCCAGACAGCCCCTTCTGTGTGCGTGCAACTCAGTGCAAATGCACCGTGTAAAGCACTGCTACTGGTGGGAGCAGAGAAGAGCAAGTAACTCCGTATTCCTCTGCCTGTAATTCCACAACTGGAACACTTATAAATCGCAATGGCAGTTCTCTTGAACGTGCTCACAGGAGCTCCTGTTTATGCTCTGGTGACAAAGAACATCCAAAGTGCCTCTGCTCCTTTCTGCACCAGAGTTAAAACTAGGTAGTTCTTGCTGAATACAGCTTATAACACATTTAGAGTAAGAATGCTTACATGGCTAGCATGGAAAAAAAAACACTCCAGAAATTAACCTGGTCCAAAGCAATTCTTTGGCCTGGTTTATGTTGGTCTAAGAACAAAGTCAGGTCACATCTAAACACAGTTCCGGTTAAGCCAGTTCTGTAGATGGGCCAATCCGTGTTTTGACAGTCCTGAGAACAAAGCTGGCCTAACCTATGCCAGGACATAGTTTAACATGCCCACTGAACTAGTTTAGACATGTTTCTCCTAGTATTCATATGCCAGGATTGATAGGATCTTTGAAGTGTTGCTAAATATTATGATTTTATCACAAATCACAAGATAATTGCCCCTTTCCTAAAGCCCCAGCTAATAAAGTCATGTGAAATCAATAACCTCTTAGGGTTGGTTTTGTAGTTTGGTTTTTTTGTTGTTGTTTTTTTTTTAATAAGTCCTCTGAAAGAATGATTATGTGCAATGGACATGTGGCCTTCAAAAACATAAAGCATATAAACCCCCAAATATTTTCAGTTTGGAACTCTGGAGTGTAAATGCCACATTTGACTCCAGAAAAATCAGGGGAGCAAAAAATTCTTTGTTCAACTTAAATCCAACTTGCTATGCAGAGAAGCACTGCTGTTTTAACTAAATTTGTTTCACCTCACACTTTATTTAAATCTGTTTGGCTTCTGTGTTAAGACAAGATCTTGGATCCCTGAGTGTATTTCAAACTTTATAATACGGCTTTATTGACAAACATTTTGCAGGCATACCTATGTAGCTAAACCATCTCCAGACTACCCTAGCAACACCAGCAAGAGTTCTAATTCTGGCAAAGCTGTACCAGCAAAAATAATCCATTTACCAGTGCAGGTTATTTCATTTAGGAGATGGAAATACATATTTTGTTTTGTTTTGTTAGTATTAGTTGCATCTACCCTATCAGGGTTTACCAGTACAGCTATCTTGGCAACCCTTTTAAATGCAAACAAGCAGTATGTGCCTACAGCACGGGCTGAGATCTCATTTTTAATGCTATTAAACAGCTGTGTCTTGAGCTTTTGCCTTGTTAAGACTCTTTTTAACCACATCATTTTGTTCAACTGCTAAATAAACAGCATGGGGTTAAATGTATTAGTGTAATTTATCTTCATTCCTTTCTAATATACACTTTGAATGAATTAATTAGAATGATCTAATTAACACCGTACAACAGCAGTATCAGTGCAGAGCTTTCCCAGGGGGTTGGGGCCAGGAACACCCCTCAGTGACCTACACCTGCTTTTCTTACCATTTGCCATTGATGGGCTTCTCCAGCCTGGCCTGCAAACAGAGGTTTGGGGTGATACAAGCCATGTGGTACAATACTTGTATAGTGCCAGAGATGTAGTTAAAGTATTTGGCAGGAGGTCAACATTCAACAATTCTTGGCAACAGTTTATGCCACCTTGCCCACTAGTTTGGGAGGGGGAGAAACCCCTCTTCTCTCTGTTCTCCTTTTCTCACCTCTATGTGTGTTTGTTTTTCAAAAGGATCATATTCAGTCAGCCTGGCCCTTAGATGTCATTCCTGCATGGCATGGCAGCTCAGACCAAAATGAAAATACCCACCGTCTAAAAACTAGCAGCAGTAAGGGACAAATGTTGGCATATGTGACGTGTAACTGCTACTCCTCTCCAAAGCTTTTATATTGTTTCAGTGTGACAAGCAGTTGTGAGGTGCAAGTCCCATGTCACTTGTGAAGTATATGAACAGTAGCCCCTTTGAAGTTGGTGAGTTATGCCATCATCTTATGTGTAAGAGATAAGAAAAGTCGGGCTTTGGTTTCTGTTTAAGGCTGAACACGATTTGTACAGAAGATTTTCAGAGGGGTCAATTTTGCTGTAAAATACCATAGATATGGATAACATCTGAAGAGAGAAAATTTTTTACCTGAAGTTTCTTGATCCTTATGGGAAGCCCTTGGAAAAGCCTGCCCATTGCATCTAGTCCAGAATTCATAATTCTGCATTATGCCAGCAGTATATGCTTATACAGAAAAGTAGTACTGAGAAAAAAATACATCTCAGACTATAAGGAGAAGCCATCGACTTCTCTTTTGTACACGCTTGCTCTGTCTTACCATTTGCCAGTTTGTCTTGCTCTCTAATTACTCCCTCAAAAGTCCCTGCTACCTAACTTTATTTTTTGCCTATTCCATATTGCCTGTTCTCTCTCAGCAAAAAAAGTCATTCCTGGTCAATGATGACAGCAGTGATGAAGATCCACTTCTGACCAGGTTTGTTTGGCAAGGGGTCCCAATTATTACTGGTATGCAAGCCACTTCCCCACAAATACTTGGACCAGCACAGGACTGAGAGTACCACTGCAGAGGGTGGTTGGTGCCACTTCTGCCATCACTCATGGCGACGTTCAGCAAAAGTCTTAGCATCTCATTCGGATGTTCATTATCAGGAGATTTCAGTTCCCTTTGCTGGCTGTTTCTGTCTCTGAACAGTGACTCCACACAGGGGCAGTTTCTTGCTTCTCTCAGGAGCTATCCGAAGTCGGTGCAGCGACTTGCCTTTGCTTCTCGCTTGCTAAGTAGCAGTGGCCCCCAGTGGCGACAGCTAAGCTGGCTTCTTATTTCGAGTGTTCCCACTCGGTACTAAAAAGCCTTCAAGGGAAACTTCCCCTAAGGAGTTGTGAGTTCCCCACATCTTCCAGTTCTGCAGGGACCATGGGCCAGTTCCTCCTGACCACTTACAGACCTAAGCTTGGAACCAGGCAGCACAGATGAGCTTCTGGGAATAGGCCCGTACCTTACATAATTCATTAAAAAGTTTAGTCTTTAAGAAGGGTAGGTACTTTAAACAGAGAACAGTTTGTCATCTAGGGAGACCCCTAAATGATGGAGATTTTTTGCTTGTTTTCATCTTTTATATTAGTGTGGAAAGCATGGAGACAAAAATGTATTCATGCAAATGAATAGCTTTGGCTTTGTAAGGACTGGAATGCACATCTAAGTAGCTGTTGTTACATTCATGAGTAGCAGGACACATTTAAATACTAGGTATTTAAGGACTTTTAATACTTAAAGACTGTTTAAGGACTTCTATTCAATGTATTCAAGGACAAAGATTTTTCATGTGAGACGGAGATACCCATACTTTTTTCGGTGGTACAACTTTGGATCACTCAAGCCTGAAGATAGAGACATGTACGTCTCAAAAAATATTACATTCTAGCCTGGGGACTTCTTACATTGTTCCACTCACTTAGATGCTATTTTGCTGTCAAATCAGAAGGGAACCAGCTTTTCACGTCTTCAGGCCTCCTGAAGAGCCAAGCCATGCACTGATAGATGCCAGAAAAAAGGCAATGCATAGGGCTTGAAATGGCCTGGCTGCATCACATAATTAGCAGAGAGCTTTGGATTTCTTGAGGTGGATGAGAGCAAACATGAGAGAAAAGCTTTTTTGCTCCTTCTGATTTTCAGTGCTAGAGACACTGAGCTAATCTCTCCTAATGGATATATAGGTAGATCAGGACCTTGGGTGTAAGCCCAGGTTGCTCATCAGCCAGAAGTCTATCTCTCAATGCTACTATCATCCACTGCATGAAACTGAAGGGAAAGCCAACAGACATCTTGTAGTCGTGCTTTCCATTATCATACACATACATCTTATAGGACTAGTTTGCAAATTACAGGCTGTGAGGTCATGGGAAGTAGTCCACAGAACCAAAGTAAACTGTGAAGTTTATATTGTTCCTAATTCAAAAACTTTGATGGTAAGACTGCATGAGAAATTTGGAAGCTGAACATGGTTTGTTGGGGACCACTGCTTTAAAGAGACAGAGAGTACAAGATTTTCTGATTTTTATGGGTTTAGGACAGATCCAGACAAGTATTTTAAAGCAAGCTTGTTTGTGTAAGTATGGCTTTATTAATTTTCCTGCTCAACAATTCACCACAAACATCTGGAACAGCATTAGTAGTAGTTTTGAGGCCACATTAATTCTGCATGTTCCTAAATAGCATTTTTACAGATACTTAAGAACACTTAAGAAAGGAACACTTTTGAAGGCTCTTGGCAGAACATGAGAAGATTAAAATAGACTCTCAGTTACCTAGTCTTATTCTGTGAAGCCTGATGATTGCAAGGACTAAGTAATCTGATTCCAGACATTTTAACAGAGTGAAATGTGTCTTACAGAGCTGGTATTTCTGTGGTGTAGATTGTAACTTTTGAACATGTTGCCTACAGCAGGGGTTGTTTCCCAGGCATTCTTATATGCACAAGTAGCCTCAGTATCCCATCAGCCTATGTCTGTTTAATGAGAAGGACTTAAAAGAACACACTTATTTTAAAAGACTTGTTTATGTACTCTCTCAAAGCCTTTATTTGAGACTTTATTGTTCTTGTGTACAAAGGAAACCGGTGAATTGGATCCTGCCACAGAGCCCCTGTATTATACAGAGGTTTAAATCCTTCATGGTGTTGGTTTGAATTTTATCTTTTTTATTAGCAAGCCTTTGTAGAAGATTAATTCACTGTTGATGTAGTGCTGCTGCATTTAGATCTGCAGCAAAACCTTTTTTAAAAAGAAAAAAGTTTATGAGTGAAGAAATGTCACATCATAATAGGCAAAGAAGCCTTGCAAGTTCAATGTTCAACTGTGAGAGGAAACCAGATTTCTTAGGTGAACCATATTCCAAAAAGGCCTGTTATGTCTCTGCTCTATAGTTTGGACAATTTAGTTAAGCACAAGTCAAAGGGCTTAAACTTGGAAGAATGTGTAGTGTGGGTAAAGCTTCAAAACTTCCTTCATACAGTCATTGTGGCATTCACTCTGGTTATTGATTTGATCTTCAAAGCTCTGCTCTATTTCAGGCTAATGGAGTTTAATTAGAGATCTGATTGCTGCTGAAAGTAGTAAAAATGAAACTGTTGATGCTTTATTTGAGCTAAACATTTTCTGGCAGTTCTCCCAACCTCCAGGGCATGTCTGAACATGTTTTTACTTTCCTACCTGAAGAAGGAGCCAGTTGGCATGTCAACATATGTATATTTTGGCTTAAAGAAAAGACAGTAGTTTGGAAGTACAAAAGACAGCTTCTGTCTTTTGTAACAAGTCGTGTGTTAAAATGTAAAAGAGGTAATACATTAAATTAGAAAGAATTTTGAAGTGCATAGTTGGAAGATAGCTAACTGATCACTTGGGCTTTCTTAAAGAAATGTATTTAAGGTTTTAGTTAACAGGCAATTTCCTTTTCAGAATCTACTTTCATCTGTATGTAAACTTAGAATTTTGCTCAAATAGAATAACAAAGCCTCATGACTCACCACATCCAAATAATTGATTGGAAGAATCATCCGGTTTTCCTTAAAGGAGTAATGCAAATTCAGCTGTGGAAGCACTCCTACCCTGTGCTGGCTAAAAGATTAGAAGATTCCCACCAGTACATTCCCTAGACATCTCTGAAATTAACTGCTTATCACAATAAACTGCACATATCCTGAAGTATTCTAGATAGAAATATACTTTGCAAGCTTTGTCATATCACAATAAACAGATGGGGGCAGGGGCTGGCAGCCTTAAGACAGTGGTCCTCACATAGCAGTTGTAAAGCACATATAAATGGATTTTGTAGCTCAAAAATAATAGTTCACCAAAATATTTAAGCAGATAGCTCTAAGTGCTCAGTAGCTTGTGTGAAATGCTGGTACAGTTACAGCACACACACAGACACACAAGCCCAGCCTACAGTATGCACAAGCCCAGCCAGAACTTGTGTTTGTACACGTGCTATCTCATTTTCTCAGCTAGAAACATAAAAATTAAATTTGTGGATAACCAATTATATTAAAATTCATCAGGTTTGGAAATCTGGCTTCGAAAATTTCTACAGCAAATTTTACGTGTTCATTGTTCATATGGAGATTGAAAAGACAAGTAAACTTCAATAAGTATTAATACGACTGCCAGATTTTCATGGAAATGAAAGCTGCATGCATATGCAAGCAGAATCCTAAGATTTGCCTAGAGGATTATCTGAGCTCCTATGACTAAGATGCTAAGAAAGACCTTCTGTTTCTTTTCTGCTGAAGTACATTTCAAGAAGCTTTTCTTCTGCTGAGGGTCTTTGAGATTCCAGTAAGTTAAATGGGGATAAATCTTTGAGGTACAAGATGTCTGACAAAAATCATAAATGCTTTCATCAGATGCCATTGGTTTTCCCATATCACAGTCAGATTAAAAGAAAAAAGAAATATTAAAAAAAAAAAAAAACAACAAAAAAACCATAGAATTCTCCTTTACAATTGACAGCGGATTCCATACAGTTTTTATAAAATCAATAAATAAAATAATTTTATGTTGCTTCTCTGAGCAGGTCTAGTGAAGATGTGTTTCTGCAAAACAGCTGTGTTGTCCAAGAGCAAAACAGGTTTAAATTTTCTAGAGTTCCTACTTCTTATTTCCCACCAAATAGCATTAACATGTGGACTTCTAAATCATGCATTAAGTAATGTGATGTCATTTAGCTTTTTCATGCTAATGAATCTCAATAAACAGACCATAGAAATTAAAATACATATAAAACACAGGGCTCCCAGCCCATCCAAATATAAAGCATAAAATTTTGTCCATGATCTTTATTTATTTATGTAAATTTTAGTAAATCTAAACGAGTAATGTTTAGACTCCTTAACCTGTCAGTGTTTTTCTTCTGGTATATCCTAAATGTTCTATGTATTTCGGCATACCTCGTTATACTCCTGTATGAGAAATAAGCTCCAAAAAATCCAGTCCATTGCTTTAAAGGACCAAAAGAAAAAGATCCTTTAATAATTTATTACTACAACAAGGTTTTTACGAAGAGGAAATGTCTTCAAACCTTCGTTCTTCGTCTAGTGTTATAGTTACAGTGCCACAACTACTACCATGGAATTACCGCCACATTCAACCGTTTACTTGCTAGGTGCGGTGCTTTACATAGCTCTTTTTAAACAGTGACAGTCATGAAGTCTGGGCTGAGTTCTGCAGCCATCTCCCCCCACTGTCCCTCACAGCGAGGTGGCAGGAGCCTGCCCCAAGTCAGCACCTCTGCAGGCAGGGAGGACATCAACACCCTCTCTGTCGGACGGGGGGCAAGAACATGGCACCAGGTAAGGCAAGAAACTGCCCAAAGCTCATGAGAAACCACGTTCAACTCACTGTTTAGGCAATCCCTTATCATGGACAAACATCAGACATTTGAAAAGGGATCAAGTGAATCCTGGCTTTGTTGAAGACAGTAGACAGATGATCGGAGACATGGTTTTGTCTCACTAATTATTACAGAGCTAGGCAATTATGTTTAGTGAAACAGACATGTATTTATATTACCTAGGCTCACAAAGGTAAAATAACTCCACCCTTCCCTCTTTAAATACAACCCTCCTCCCTCTTTTATTATTACTTACGGTACAATTACTTATTCTTTATAGATAAACACATGCTTAAGGAACTCATGACAATGGTATTTTTTCCTTTCTGCATGTATTTATTTCTCATTGCACATTCCTGTCTTGCTCCATCTTGGTGCAGTGCATTCAGGCCATGTCCTAACTGTTAACAACATACAATTCTCTTAGCTGCCCTCCTAGCTTAGCAGTACTTGTCCGTAAAGGTAAAAGGAGCCGCAGAGAGAGGGGAGCCTGCCAATTGCATGGCCAAAATATACTCAGTCACACCCTGGTAATGGACTGATTTTGGAAGGATTGCACAGATTCCACCCCAATAGGTTTTGCTGCCACACCCCCTCCCTGATCGACTTATTTCAGTAAATCCCATAGCCGTGAAAAGATAGGTCTGACCTGATAATGCCTGGAGGCATAGTTGTCCTCCCTGCCCTGATCTGAACCAGCAGATTAACTCAAAGTTTCTGAAGCAAATTTCCTCAGCATTATTCAATTAAGAGCAAAACCCAGCTCCTGTGAAGTCAATGGGAGTTTTGCCAGTGAACGTCAATGCCTCTGCTATTTTATTCCTTGTCTTCGCAAGCAGGAACTGCCAATCATGCTGTATTACACAGTAAATTTATTAGGCATCCAATCATGCTTTCAGTGAAGTAGAGACAAGTTACCCTTTGCCTTTGCCAGAAAGAGAACTAGGTGCCTTCAGCAAACCACCAAATTCTATACATTTTTTTTTTTGTTGGAAGACACAACTCTAAATGACTTCAAACCATTCTGACTTCTGAATTGAAAAACTAAAACATTATGCCATTACATATATGTAGCATCAAACTCCTGTCTGCAAGCCTATTTTCTGGCTTCTTTCCCCTCTATTTTTTTTTCCTCTCTATTTTTGAGACCTAAATATTTTTCCATTTCCTTCCTAACAGCAAAACCTGTAAACTAGACATTGGTAGATTCTATGTTGTATCATGCTGCTAATATGAAGTGGCAAGAAAACAGAAGAAAATTTAAAAAATCCAAATCTTATTTTTCATCAGCAACTTGAACTTTATAAAAATGTGTAATTATTACTTTAGACTCTGCCTAGAGGTATGTATTTTTGACTGAGGGGTCTTTGATTATTTTTTAAAAATAATAAATCTACATATGACAAAACATATGGCTAATGATACGAGGTAATCTTACAATATTGGCATCTTGACACAGCAGCTTTTTGGCAGAACTGAAAGCAGTAGACAGATACGGCTTTACACTGTCTTCTTCTCTTTGTTTCCCTTTCCTCCAGTTCCAGCTACAGCCAAAGCAAAAAGCCACCTCCAAGCTTCTTTTCACAATGTTTACATTCAGTAGCCCTCAGGGAGGGAAAGCAGAAAAACGGCAGTACATGTATGCTAGTTCAGGAACACGAACTGTGAATAGCACAAGACTCCTCCGTCCAGGGAGGATTTATCTTGCTTTAGATTGCTTTAAAGCCGTTTTGCACCACCAGCATTGGCAGAGGCAGTTCTAAGCATGGGGTGCCATTTGACTGCACGCTCCTCCTACCCACACAATTGACTTGAACAAAGCTGGCTTTTTAAGCACTCTTGAGTGAACAAACTTAGTGTTGAAAGTGATAATAATAAAAGGCATTATAGATTAGTATAGTCTATTTCTGATACTATTTATTCATAGCGGTACTATGAAGAACATTTATACAAAGCATCCCAGGTAATATGAGTAACTAATGTCCATGAAAAGCAGGAGTTAAATAACATGGTCTGACCACTTCTTCTGACAAATTAAACTGCAAATACAATACAAAAGCCTTAGAGATCACTGAACAAAAGGGATTACTTACAGACTGCCAAAAAAAAAAAGCAACATCTGTTACTGGGGTCTATACAAAGAAAATATTACTGTTTAACTGCAATCAAAACCAGTCTGCAGCTCTTAAAATCCACAGTTCACTTTAAATGTATTGAGGGTTTTTTGAAACTTGATATTTTGTAAGGTTTTCTTTATCACTTAAAAAAAGCTTTTCTCTAAAATATTTCACAATAAATCTTGAAATTGTTTTCAACGGGTCTTAGTATACTGAGCAATACTGCTTACAAATGCCTTTTTGTTACATCGTGGTAGCTCTTTGGATCATTAATCATTGTTTAGTCATATCTTTCTTTGAGACTGTGGTCATAGCTTTCAGATCACAGCTCTCTGGGTGCACACTGTACTTCTAAATGAAATTATCACAATAAATTTAAATATTCAAGTAAAGATTAGGGGCTTGGGGCGGTGTATGTATAAAAAACTACATTGATTATCTATTAAAGGATCAATTAGTCATTTATTTTATGAATACAGAGAAAGTGAAAAACTTTTCAAATCTAAAGTCTTTCTTATATACACAGCACTTTTAAATACAAACTCCATAAATTCCATAGCGTTTACTCTGCTCTTCCCCATTAAGTGATTAAATTAATTTTGAGAGCTGAGATTCCTCGACAGACTAAAATATGTCAGGTAATCTTTATTGTGTCAAAATCATAGAATATTAGCTGGAAAGGGTCTTTGGAGGTGTCTAGTCCAACTTCTTGCTCAAAGGAGGGTTACTTTTGCTGTTCAATCAGGCTGATTATGGCTCTTTTGAAAATTTCCAGGAGGATTTTGAAAAATCTCCAAGAATGGAGAATATTGATTTCCCTCAGCCCACTGATGATGGTCTTGCTTATACTGCTCAGGATGCTGTTTGTCTTCATTGCTGCAAGGTCATGCTGCTGACTCAGGTTCAACTTGATGTCCACCAAGAGACCCAGTCCTTTTCTGCAAAGCTGGTCTCTCACCAGTCGGTGCCCAGTTTGTACCAAAGCATGGGGGTTTTCTGCCTCAAGTGCAGGACCTCACACTTGTTTTTGTTGAACTTGTTCCTGCTTGTTCCATGGTTGCAAGGTTCCATGGGTTCTATATCACCAGCTTATTTAAGTATTTCCTAATTTGATCCTCCTCTACTGTGGGCAGTATCTCTCTCCTCCAAACTTTGCTAGTAGACTAAGAAACCTTATTAGAATAGAACAGAACAGAACAGAATAAGCAGAATCGTTCAGTTGGAAGGGACCTACAATGACCATCTATCTAGTCCAACTGCCTGACCACTTCAGGGCTGACCAGGAGTTAAAGCGTGTTGTTAAGGGCATTGTCCAAATGCCGCTTGCACACTGACAGGCTTGGGACATTTACCACTTCTCCAGGAAGCCTGTTCCAGTGTCTGACCACCCTCTTGATAAACAAATGTTTCCTATTGTCCAGTCTGAATGTCCCCTGGTGCAGCTTTGAACCCTTCCCATACATCCTATCACTGGATCTGAGGGAGAAGAGATTCCCCTCCTCAGGAAGTTGTGGAGAGCCATGAGGTCACCCCTCAGCCTCCTTTTCTCCAAGCTAGACAAACCTGAAGTCCTCAGCCACTCCTCACAGGACATTCCTTCCAGACCTTTCACCAGTTCTGTTGCCTTCCTCTGGACACATTCAAGGACCTTCACATCCTTCTTAAACCGTGGGGCCCAGAACTGCACACAGTGCTCAAGGTGAGGCTGCACCAACACTGAATACAGTGGGCTGATAGCCTCATTTGACAAGCTGGTTATGCTGTGTTTGGTGCCCTCCAGGATACAGTTTGCCCATTTGGCTGGCAGGGCACACTGCTGACTCCTCTTGAGCCTGCTGTCAGCCAGCACCCCCAGATCTCGCTCTGCAGGGCTGCTCTCCAGACACTCTGCTCCCAGTTTACACTTGTGTCCAGTATTATCCTGTCCCAGGTGCAGAATGCAGCATTTGGTCTTGTTAAATTTCATGCCATTGATGATTGCTTAATGCTCCAGTCTGCCTAGATCCCTCTGCAAGGCCTCTCATCCCTCAGAGAATCAACAGCACCAGTTTATTATCATCAGCAAACTTTTTAATGGTACATTCAACTCCTGTATCCAGAGGACTGATAAAAGGATTGAACAGAAATGGCAGAACCTGGAAGGCTTAACAGGAGATTCTGCTGGTAAAGACTGGATTAAATAAAGCAATGGGTACCTCAGCCTCTTCCATGCTCTTCATTAGCAGATCACCTGCCCGATTCAGCAGCTGGTCTGTATTTTCCCTGGTCTTCCTTTGGCTGCCAACATACCTGCAGAAGCCCTTCTTGTTGCAACTTACCTGCTTCAATACCAAGCAAACTTTGGATTTGCTAATTCCATCCCTGCCTGCTGAAGTGATGCATCGATACGCCTCCCTGGTAGTACATCCCATCTTCCACTTCCCATACACTTCCTTCTTGTGTTAGAGCTCAGTTAGGTGGTCTCTTTTTGACCGTGCTGGTTTGCTGTGGTGCCTCCTATATGTCTTGCATATTGGTATAACCTCACTGGCCAAAAAAGACGTCAGGCACAAGCAGGTTGAGTCTACTTGAAAACAAGGGAGACAAATGTCAAAAAAAAGGTTCCAATTTGGGCTTCAAGAGCACGCTGTTATTTTGGCTTAGAATGATTTTTTTCCTAATGGAACAACTCCACGTTGTCCCTCCTATCTAAATTACACATTGAGGCTGAGACATACTAGTGCCTTAGTCCCTTTCTGTCAGAGCTATAGGTTATGAGTAAACCCCTATGTGACAGTTTACTTATTACCACAATCAAGGGGTTGCCAGAAACACTGTTTGAATCTTGGACTTGAATGTCATGCCTTTTTCTCTAAGCCATGGTTTCCTTTTGCCTCCTCAATCTTGTTACTGAATGAAGCATGTACACCCACTCTGCTCATTACAGAGTCAAAATCAGAAAACGAGATAGAAATCCAGTGAGAGTTCTGAAAAGCAGAAGCTTGATGTTGAACCTGAATTCAAAGATGCCCGGCTGGAGGGATGGATGGAGAATATAAATGCAAAAGTAATCTAATCACAGTATTCTGGGTCTTCTGAAGCTTAAGAGTACAGGGATTTAGAAGAACTATAAAAGAAAGCGTTGGAATGGTTGAGACAAGAAATTATTTGAGAATGAGTAACAATTTCAGCAGAGCCAGAGCTGAAGCAAGGAAGAAGCCTGGCAGTGCTGTAGAGATTGTGAGAGGCCAGTGACACGCAAGCAAACTGTAAGGAGGGTAGCAGTTTTGAAAATCAGTTCAGGCTCAAGGATGGCTTCAAGATTTCTGGCCTTCACTACTGCAGAAGATAATTACGGAAATTATTGCATTAGTTGGAGTCCTCTTACAAAGTTTTTTAAAAAAATTAAAAGATTTCATAGCTGCCAAGCTAGCATCCCTGCAGGCTTTCCCTCCCTTTCAATAAATGTTAAGGGAAGGAGGGATGCACTAGAAGAACTTCAGTGGTATTCTGGTACTGACACCTGTCAAGGCTGGCTTCAGTGCACTTGCTTTAAAACAACCTATAACATATATTTGGAAATCCACATATAGAGGATTTACTTGTTTGAGAATATATTGCAGAGTAAAAAAAAATAACTAAAGAAGCTGTAAGAGAGATTTGACATTGACAGCTCTTCTACAGGTAATAACAATGGAAAAGGACATGGAACAGAAGAGTTATCACAAATGCAGAATATTGTAGGATCATCTCACATAGACAGAGCTTAATGGGGTCAACAAAAAAGGGAATGGTACATGAAAGAAAGCTGTAGGTGCCATTCTTGAAAAAGCAGTGACAATTCAGGCTGAAAACAGTAAAAACCTTAGACAAAGTAAAGGTATAGAGGAAAGAACAGGTCAGTTACCTGCTTTTCAGGGCTGTTTGGAAAGTAACAACGATGAAAGCAAGGTGGGCAGGGTTCTGTAGAATCCCTTTTCCACCCGATAAATGTTCAGTTCACCTTGCTTGAAAATGTTGTGCAAGGCTGTGAAAATGGAGACTGTGCAGCTGGCTTTTATGCAAAGCTGTTGTCTTAGTGAGAAAATATGAAAGGCTGAAGAATAAACGTAAAAGCATAATTATTTCATAGACCTGTAAATGTAACAGAAAACAGTCCTAGAAAAGAAATAAACAACTCTTTGATCAAAGGATTCATAGATCACCTTCACTGGAGGAATAAGTAGAATTTTATTAGTTGCCTTTTTCTTTTTTTTTTTTTTTCCCCAACAAGCTCACAATAAGTATACAGCTTAATGTCAATTTAAATTACATCTACAGTTTTGTGACAGATTCATTTGGTTTTTCAGGTTTATGTCTAACACACTGACAGTTTCTAATCAATAGGAGACAATTCCCTTAGAGAGTTATTAAAATATACCTTGCATTTAAATGCAATAAAAAGCATGACTGAACATGCCTCTGTTCCTCATAACACATAAATACCACATCTGGTCCATAAAAAGCAAGCATTATAAAGAGGTTGTATGAATGCCAGATACGTATTATTACATGGAACTGTTTTATCCATCTAGCCTAATTTCCAGATGTTTTATTACTTGTAGACAAGAGTATTGTCAAAACTGTTGCTGGAAGTCCATTTATTTCAAGAGGGCAAGGGACAGTTATAGTGACTTAAGCCACAGGAAATGTTTGTGATACAGTTAATGGCAAGTCATGTGACTAAATCATCAGTGCTATCATGTTTAAAGAGATGCACTTAAAAATTCAATTCCAGACTAAAATTTCAGTTGACTGCATTTTAAATACGCATTTACCTATTTTTCCAGCAGTAAATGGCACATAATTGTACATAATATTTACAAAAACAGAGCAAGCAACTAATGGAAATGAAATGGAAACCATTAGTACAAAAGTTGCTGGTAACTATAACCATATCCAAAAAGATATCAAGCAGTTAAGTGAAGATTCTGAAGACATTGAAAACTAATATCCTTTACTTCCTCCAATTTGGAATGGGGCTGTGGGATTTTTCCTGGATTTTTTCTCTGTAGGGAACAGAAATGCGTTTTCAAATGTTATTTGAAATGCAAGTGACAGCTCTCAAGGAGCTGTATGACATTCAAAAACCTTGTTTGGGCCCCCCACAAAAGCAAGTTTTCTAGTGCAATAGTGAAACTATGAGGTAGAGGAGAAGATGAAAGAGCATGTAGGTGAGCGCATAAAGGAAAGAAAAAGCAGCAGACACTATGTCATAAAAATGGTGTTTCACCAAGATATCAGAAGAGACAGGGCTAGGTTTAGTTTGAGCACAGCAAGGTAGAAATGAAGCAATTGCAAGAATGCCACTAGAAAGCAGGCACTAATGTAGGGGTTGGACAGTAGCCACTAATTTTCCTTGTAATGAAAGTACATTTCATTAAATGCAGGGTTTGGTTTAGTGAAGTACAAGCTATACAGAGATGTGAAGATTACCAAATGAAAACACAATGATTTTAACAATATTTGGTATATCAGTGTGATATTTGTGATTTTATCTCTTAAAAAAAATCAGAATGACTACAGCAAATTTACTTTACAATTCCATTCAAAATGGCACCATAATGTGATCTCATAACTTCTGTTTCTAAGAAGTAATATTAATCCCAGGCTCTTTTCTGTCCTGAAACATTTCTTATACTGGCACTGAAAACCTAAAAGTTCCTCTCTTCAATTCATTCTGGGTCCTGTTTCAAATTCTGTACTACTTCTCACACCATACCTTGTTTTTTAGTAAATCCTGAGCAGAAACACAGCTATTTAAAAAAAACCCCACCCGAACATCTCAATGATCAGGTAAAAGAAAGCAGTCCTAACAGTGTCGTAGAGAAACCCAGAGGCTACAGTCTACAATTCTAAGGTCAACTACCCAGTTAAATGGTTAGTTTGACTACTGCTTTTCAGATTTACTGAACACCAACATTTGAAAAAGGTTTACGCTATATCTACTAAAACCCTAGAAAGTATTTCCAAATTGTTTTAGATACATCATGGCTGGGAGGGTAAAATTAATTCCAGCTCTGTGAAGCTCATGACCCCATAACTTGTATTTATCTGAAACCCAGCATAAACTATAAACGTGACCCAAGGCTTAGACAGGACTCAAAAATTGGGAAATTTTTCATCAGCCTGCCCATGAAAAACATGATCACTCCACCATCACTGATAGTTCCTCAGAAATCAAGTGAGGATGATCATCAATAACATACCCTAGTTCTCCAGTTAAGCCCTGTCCTGCTGCAGCCATTAGTACTCTTCTCTAAAGACCCCTCCAGTGGTTAGCATTTCAGCAGGCCCCTTAAACCAGACAGAAAAAACTTGGTTTGGTGTGCTGCCAACTACAAGACTGGGGCATCCAGAATTACGGGTGGAGTAGCACAGCACAGAACATTATCCTTGGTAAACACCAGACCTCTTGGTGGAAGTGTGGAAGTGAGTAGCCGGCTGAATGGCTTCTCACTGTGATCTGTGTCCAAAGCCTGGAGGGTTCTCATGTCGCCTCTCAAAAGGTTTGTGTTTGATGATTGAGATAACTGTGATAAGATTAAGGAGGGGATTAATATTTCTGACTGTACATATCAGCCTAATCGCTAATGCATTCCCTCCCTTTTGCTTTCAGACTCTGTGTCCTCTTATGGCAGAAGGAAAGCAATCTGGACAGAAAGCATATCTGATTCTGCTTGTGCAATGGATTGGTCAAAGAGGTCAGAGCACGCAGAAATATCCTGAGTACAAACACTACCAAGAAGAGAGAGAAAATGCACTTGCGCAGTGCTGGAAGAAAAATAGCCTGTACATTCTCTGCAATGTTTCTGCATTGGAAACATGAATTTTTCCTTTTTAGATCCCACAAAGAAGCACTGGTTAAATTAAACTTGAGACTCTGCATGACTCCTGCTATTGAAAGTAAAAAAAACGTTCTTCTGCACTGCCAGATATCCTGACACATCTAGGAATCAAAACTGTCACTTAGAATATGTCTATACTATATCTAACAGCATGAAATTAAACTTGACTGACTACAGCAATATAAACACATAATAATAAGAGAATTTGAAACAAGCAGCTTGTTACAAACATCACAAGACTTACACTTTTATGGACAGAATGGATTTTTTTCTCCAAACCTAAGAACATAAGGACTATAAATATTAATAGTAGTGTTTATGTTAGGAGGTCTTCAAATACTTTGCAACAGAGACACAGCTCTCCAAATATAACATGCTAGCCAAAACCATGCTAACCAAGTGACGGAGATGGAACACTCCCAAGGCTGAATCCGAACAGCTGCAAATTATATGTCAGATAGAACTGGCCTCATCCTCAGTCTTTAGAGTAATGCATTCACCTGCATCCCACTATCAATTTTTATTGAAAGCATCTGCAAGCTCTTACACACTATTGTCCAAGAGAAAGACAAGTGTTGTTGAAAACAAAACAGTATCCTCAAAGTTTAATCCTCTGGGGATATTTCAATATACTGTTATCTATGTTATTGCCTAAACCACAGGGTATTCCTTTTGCAGTTCTTGTGAAATCCAAGGAAAAAATGGATATCCATCTATCTTCAATTTTCTGGACTAGAAAATGAGTCTGCCTTTTATGTACTCTGGGTCTTGTTTGCATACATGCTGTAATCCTAACACATGTTCTTATTTCATTTTATAAGGACCAGCGGAAGAGTTTGTATCCACTGGCTTCTTTACTGCTCCAAAAAGCATGCCTCTTCTGTAATCAAAGTTTATGATAAAAATGAAATGAGCCTAAGGAGCCTAATTCATACCTCCTTCTTCCACATCCCACATCCACTCCATCCCGCACTAAGGAGTCTGTATTTGACATTGGTTTAGGTTATTTTCTTCTTAACAGACTACCTGCATGCAGATTGCTAACTTTTAGGATCACAGTCCTGTTTTAAAATAATGGAAAATCAGTAACAATTTGCCAGCAGTGAACAATGCGCCAGACCTAGTTTGGCAACGCAGTAGAACACATTAGTGGTGAGCAATACAGTCTGAGTTTTTGGATGTACAGATACCAAATAGGTATCGTAATAGAAGCAACCCAAACATTTTTGGAGCATCTTTCACTTTTACGTTTTGCTAACCCCTTTCTTAGGCGATCTCACCGCTCTTGATCGATATGGGACTTTACCTCAATAGAAAACCTGGTGTAATACACACCCCCTTTTTCTTCTCTTCTGCCCTCCCTACAAGACTTACGCCCCTTCCAGGCCCACATAAACACAGTGGTAGCTCTCCTCCATGTCCTGCACCCTCCCTATGCCAGTGCACCAGGGCACAGTCACAATGACGCTGCAGGGTCTCTCTCCACCTGCAGCAGAGAGGGGCATAACATGGTTGGGTGGCATAGAGCAGCTGAACCTAGTTAAGGGTATCCAAAGAGGACAGAAGGCAGTATCGTTAGGGTACTGTGTCTAATAACTTTGTACCTCATTGATCAGTGCATATATTTAATTTAACTGTAGTATATGTTATAGATCTAATGCAACTAGCACTAAGCCACAGTAGCGTTGATCAAAGGGTATCGGCAGGAAAGGACTTCTGCGCAGAGTGGACTAACGCCAACACCAGATAAGGTCAGCCACAGCTTCACCTGGCCAGGCTCACAAGCCCCTGTGGATGAAACACTATGGCCTCTCCAGGTAGCTTGTTCCAGTGCTGGGCCAAAGAAGTTACCGGCCTGCACTCTGACACACTTCTTGTCACTGAAGTCCACGAGTTTTCTGTATGTCTGATCCTCAAGTTTCTCAAAGTCTCTCAATAGAAGCTCTGCCTGTAGGCATGTCACCCTCTTCCACTAAATTGTACTGCCACAAATTGGACATCTCATCGCAACAGACCCAGCACAACCCTTCCTAGAGAACTGGAACTCCACTTGAAACCACTATCTGTGTTTGTAAAATCATTAGGAGGAAGAGATCAAAACTTCTCCAGGGCCCTGGCATTTGAATTCATCCTAAGTCTAACATTTTCACTGACAGTGAGGAGGGAGGCAGGAATAAAACAAGATCCACTCAGGTCCTGAGAAACAATTCTGTTTCTCGCCTTTCTAAACAGCTGGTTTAGGGTTTTGCTACTGGAAAATTCCTTTAGTGTCCTTAAAAAGCATGGGCTTACCACAGTGCATTGAATTTTGCCATCTCAGAAGCTGCAACAATTACGCAATTAACTATTATCCTGCAATCTGTAATCAGTAAATTTGAATGTTAACTACTCAGAATACAAGTAATCATCAAGTAGGCATCTGATTTGCATGGATTTCTTCAGTGACAAAATGCAGTATTTATTTTACCATATACGCATAGCACGGAGGAATACAGAAAAAAAACTATGTGTGCGGAATCCCGGGGCAGTTTTTAATCTGCTAACAAAAGGTGCAGACGAGACTAATTGCTATTTCCATCTCACCTGTAGTTCCACTTCCAGAGCGATGTCCTCCGGAGTGAGTGCCAAGCGCTGATTCACTGAGAGCATAGCGCCACCTGCTGCCCAAGTTAGGCTTCAGAAGGAAGACGTTTTTGCCATCTTTCCACGTAATATTGCTAGGTTTAACTAAAAAAAAATAAAAATAAACTACCTCTCTGTATAGACCTTATCCTCTGATTATTAAAGAAGTCTCCAACATATAAAACTTTCAAGGGTTCTGCACCTCAGACATTGTGTGGATACTCCTACTAGGTGTTTCTGAGCCATTTCAATTATTTTGTCATGTTCACATTCAGTGCTGCCAAGGTGCTTCTCTAGAAAACATGCCTTATAGCTTTTGTACACACAGGTAGTTTAGTCTAGTATAAAGCAAGGGATGTAGAAGGACCTGTGTCTTCAATGTGTAATTTATTACAATGATGCAACAAATAAGTGACTAAGATGCTCTGACAGTAATTCAACCTCAAACAAATATACAGTAGTTATGTCTGTGTGGGTCTGCCTTTGGTTCATAACACATTAGCAGGTGCCTTCCTGTACCGCACCTCTTCCTGATCCACCAGCCTACTCATGTGGATGCATTCTGCTCTCCTGACATCTTAGAAGCTTGGTGTCACCTCTCTTAAAAAATGCTGCTGTGCAGCTGGGAATATTGGGTTTGCATGGCAAGGTTTTTGTAGTGGGAAAGCTTCTGTGAGAAGCTTCCAGAATTTTTCTCCATGTCTGACAGAGCCAGTGCCAGCTGGCTCCATGATGGACCCACTGCTAGCTGAGGCTGAGCCCATCAGCAGCAGTGGTAGCGCCTCTGTGGTGTATTTAAGAAGGTAGCAAAACCCCTGCACAACTGCAGTCGTAGAGAGGAGTGAGACTATGTGAGGGCAACAACCCTGCAGACCCCCAGGGCAGTGCAGAAGGAGGGCAGGAGGTGCCCGAGGCACCAGGGCAGAGGTTCCCCTGCAGCCCGTGGGGAAGCCCATGGTGAGGCAGCCTGTGCCCTGCAGCCCATGGAGGTTAGCGGTGGAGCAGGTGGATGTTCCCAAAGGAGGCTTGACCCTGTGGGAAGCCCACGCTGGAGCAGGCTCCTGGCAGGACCTGTCGGGGACACATGCTGGAGCGGTCTGATCCTGAATGACTGCACCCCGTGGAAGGGACCCATGCTGGAGGAGTTCATGAAGAACTGTAGCCCATGGGAAGGACTCACGTTGGAGAAGTTAGTGGAGAACTGTCTCCCGTGGGAGCGACCCCACGCTGGGGCAGGGCAGAGCATGAGGAGCCTCCCCTGAGGGGGCAGGAGCAGCAGAGACAGCGTGTGAGGGGCTGACCGCAGCCCCCACACCCCGACCCCTGTGCCACTGAGGGGGAGGAGGAGATAGATAAATTCAAGAGTCAAATTAAGCCTGGGAAAAAGGAAGGGATGGGGAGAAGGTCTTTTTAAGATTTCATTTTATTTTCATTATCCTACTCTGATTTTCATGGTAATAAATTAAACTAGTTTTTCCCCAAGCCAAGTCTGTTTTGGCCACAATGGTGATCAGTGAGTCCCTGTCCTTATTTTGACCCACAAGCCTCTCATTACATTTTCTCTCCCCTGTCTGGTTGAGGGAGTGATATAGCAGCTTTAGTGGGCACCTCACATTTAGCTAGGGTCAACCCACCACGCTGGGCTTGGTCCACTTCCAGAAGACAGAGCACCTAACTAGCAGGCTCGGTTCCCGGTTTATGTGCTATGCTGCCTTGTCCTGTTATCAGCTGGAGCTCTGGTGTGATCCTGGATTTTATTTCCCCCAGGAAGCAGCAAAGAGGCAGGATGCCCTGAATGCTTAACATCAGAAAACTTCTGAGGAAATTACTGTCTTGCACTGCTATCATAGCTATCTTGCACAGACAGCCTAGTGGCTCTGTCTGAGTTCCCTCTCCTCCCTCTCACCACCTGAGTTGCACCCTCTCTATATATGCACAAAGAAGCTCTAACATGATTAGAAGTTTTGCACAAGAGACCTTTTAATAGCTCATGACTAAAGGAATGCAGTTGCAGGAAACCAGACAGATAAGGGGCTGGAGACTATAGCGCATAATTATGAGGAAGCCTGCCCAGAAGTGAAGAAGAACAACTGGAGCTGTTTTGAAGGACAACTTTTTTTAGCAGGCCAGAACCACTTGAATGTTTGGTCTGTAGTGGTAAAAGACCTAGAGATCTCCAGAGAAGTGGTCCTAGAAGTGTAAGAAATTCTTCTGCTTGAATAGTCCTTATTTCTCTGTGCTCAAATTAGTGACTCATTTGCTGACTACCTTGCTTCTAATACAGGACAACTCTACCATGTCCTACCCTGCAAAACTGTTGTGCAGTGATGGACAACAGTCTGAGAAACCAGCAGGTAATGAACAAGCACAAATCACTACTCAAAACAGACTGTGCCCTTATTTGCTTCAGCCTTTTCCCCCATCTGATAACTCATTGCAATCACTGCAGACCAAAGAGCCAGGGCTGATAAAACTAAAGACCCCAGAGCTATCTACTTGGAAGCAGTAGTTCTCCACCAGAATAGGAGACTCCATTAGTCTGAAGACCCCAAACCCAGTGACAACACTGCTTCAGACCTCAGAATTCCCAGACAGCTGTGAAGCGAAAAGAAAAATCAACAAAAGACCACAAGGAGTTTTATAGCCAGCCAGTAGACAAGAATATTTCTGCTGTGCTGGTGCTTTCTCCCAACATGTTTTTCACACCTTCTAGGGGCTTAAATACCGAAGCCACAGACTTGACTCAATACCAGAATCATTCAGGTTTTCTTTAATTCAAACAACATAGCAAACACTGAAACACTAATCACACAATAACACACAGTGAGGCTGCCATCGAAACCACAATTCCCTTTACAAAACAATGTGAATATTACATGTGCTGTGTCCACAGTTTGCTTTGTAGGTGGTTCACATACTTACACTCATCATGTGTCTGGCATGTGCATCCATTCACAAACTCTTGTTTGAGGCAGGTTTGGCCTGTGAGTTTTCTTCAAGTTACACCAGTTAAACATCCTGTTTTGGTTAGTTCTCATCCCTAATTACTTATGTATGTCAACATCAGTACCAGCAGTCTCAGTGTGTAGCTCACACACAGCTCCTGTATAATCTTCTTCCATTTTGAAATTCTCTTCAGCCAACAAACATACTTGAAGTCAGCTGGTCCTGAGCTCATAATTCAAGCACTCTGTGGTTACACACAGGATTTGTAGTCTGCTGGGGGTTTTCAGCCTTCTAGATCTAACAGGTACCTGGACACCCCTGATATATAAAGGATGTCCTTAAAAATAAATCTGTACAAAGTAGCCAGAATAAAAGAGAACATACATCTGGCAAAATCTGGGCATACAATCACCCTACAGAAGACTGTGTATAAGCTAGGTGAGGAATTTACAGTGCAGCAAATGACACCCTGCTAGAAGTTTATTCCATTTTCAAACTGCAGAGTCTTCACAGCTTTTCCCTATAGGAAATTCATGTATGTAGCTACTTGTAGTATGGAATTATCTACCTATCTTAGTCATAACTCCTCCTTGTACACAAGTCCCTCAGCTGCAGTACTCTATGCCATTTACATAGAGAGTAAGCTACTGCATGTAAAGTTTCAGGCTCGTCTGCAAAAAATATGACCACGCATACTTAAAGGACGTGTTCCACTACTAAACAAAGTCAAACAGCTCAACTGCTTACAACCAGGGTGAAAACATTTAGCTGTAATTTAAGTCAGTTTCAGTTAACTTAGGAATTTAGCTTAGCTTGGAAAGGCAGCAAGTAAAGTATCAACTGGTTTCCAAATAATGGGAAAGTCACACTTCTTGCTAACTGTGATAAATTTATTTCAAAAATTAACCAACGGGCCTTCAGCATACTCTAAAAATGTCTTCAAGAGACACCAATGTGGAATTCCCAGTCTGGTGTCAATTCACACCCTATTTTACTGGGCAGTAACATCCCCATGTGTTGGCCAGACTACAGAGGCCACAGAATTATTACTCAGTGATAAGAAGTCACTATTTCCTCTCTGCTGCTTTGTTATTTCTCAAGTAAGAAGGGGAGTCAAGTGCAGAGACTATATGGTAAATTTCTTTGCACACCTGGAAACACTGCTGGGAGATCTCCAATCACTTTGAAGTGACTGTGGTAGCCACAGCAGAACTGGAAGAACTGGGAGCCAACTTTACCACTTCCTCCTGTAAAAGCTATGGCTGTCCACTGCTGGGAGATCTCCAATCACTTTGAAGTGACTGTGGTAGCCACAGCAGAACTGGAAGAACTGAGAGCCAACTTTACCACTTCCTCCTGTAAAAGCTATGGCTGTCCAGCCCTCTTCCACCATTTTGGTTAGCAAGATGAACCTTTGAGATTCCTTAATGTCCAAAACTGCTTTTGTTTTTTTCTCCTTTTTAACACAAGGGGGGTGATGTGTGAAAGAACCTGTACAATTCTGTTGTAGAAGTCAAGCTCAGCTATATTCATATCATGTTTTATTTTTCACTGCAGAAATTTTTTCCCCCTTCAGACCTCCCAGAAGATAGGGTTAAACCATAACTAATTGATGCTTAACTTTATACCTTAGAGAATGGAAAAGCCGTCACTGACAGAACCAAGGGATGCAGATTCCTTATCCGAATATTGATTCACATTTTCACTGCTGAGTTTTTAAAAATGTCCACAGAAATGCAAATGTACTTCTAGTACTCATACACTAGGTATTTATAAGCTATAAAGTTGTGTAAGTCTTTACAGGCATAGATAAGTGTACATTCTTGTTCTACACAGTTTACAATCTAAGCAAAAAGTCTACAGTAACAAAGGATCAAAATCCAATCCTCTCAGGAGCACGACATCAAACATACAGACAGGCTAAGGATAAAGCATGATAGATTTCCAAATCCAAGACTTTGAGTTGATAGTGGAGCACAGTGATCTGTAAGACTTACTGCTTGTCCAGGTTGTCCTATGAATTAGAGGTATAAAGTCATAAAGCACAGATACTTTAAAACAGCATTTGCTAGTCATAGTACAGTCTGGAAGCATTAACCTTTAAGGATAATCTGTTATCATTAAAGTCTTAGTTATCACTCGATGTATCAGCTTACTGACAGTTTTCAAAAAGAAAATTCTCCCCCAAATCATGATATGTCTTTAATCCACTATAATGAGTATAAAAAATAAGGTGTACCTCATACCTGAAATCTACTTCACTGTCAAAGCCTCCTTACACAAATGAGGTGTTTTTTCCATCACTGTCCCCAGCTGTTATGGCCCCATTTCCTTATTTCTACAAATAGCTGCAAACTATTCCTTCCTTCCCAGACTCCTCTTCAGCCTCATTTACTATGTCTCATCCTGCTTCTCTCCATTGCCAACATACATATCCGATTCTATAAAACAGGCAAGTTGGAGGCAACTACTAATTCTGTCAAAGACAGAAAAGTTACTCAGGAATTAAATCCCACGGTGCATATTCTTCAGGTAAAGGAAATGACCATGCCACATGTTGCCACTTACATGTCCTACTAAGAACTTCCACTAAGAAAGTCCTCACGTCCCAGACCCCTCCCCACAGACTAATAGGAAATAACACAGCACATACCTTCTATTGGTGTCCTGCTGTCCCCCGAGAACATATGGAACCATTTGTTCTGCCAGTGCATGCAGATGTGTTTCCATCACTGACACCAGGGTTTGTCATTCATGTGGCAGAGGGTGCATGCCATGTTTTTTTAGGGTAGTAATGGGGCATGGTTATGAGGTTCATAAGAGACAAGGTAACTGAAACAGGCTGTCTGGCCAGGAAGCCTGTCATGTCCTTGGCTTTAATAATAATTTAAGTGTGGTTATTTTCTCTATACCCCTGTGAATAAAGATTTTGTTTGGGGGATTAATTAATCTCAAAGAAGTTGCCTCATATTGACAACTGATTTACGCCATGCGCATATTTTCTTTCTGCCTTGTTAGCTGTCTTCAAGGAACTGAAAATGTCAACTGTGTGTGCTTGGGATCCACTCAATCATCCAGATCTTGTGTTCATTCCCTACCAAGGAAGTACAGAGGAAAAGGACAGACATACATCAGTCTGTGGCTGTCTAACCTCAGACTCCATTCCACATCTCTGCAATGCTAGCCCCATGTCTTTATTGTTTTAAAATTTCCCCTTGTTATGTTCCTTGAATTGACTGGGGTTTGGGTTTTTTTTTTCCCCTAAAGAGCATGAATCACACTGATGTCTTCTCTCCTTGTGCACATGCTGGAAACAATTACAGTCCCAGCTCTGCAATTTCATCAGTCTGCTATGCTCAGCGGAAACCCCACTGAAATCAGCAGGCCTCTGAAGACAGACATACTGGAGGACTGCAGGCTGCGGTCAAATACTCTTCAATTTTGCCTCTCCCTGCTTATCTTCTACTTCTTCCCTGTGAGCTTAGAACCAGTCCCCAGATGCAATATAAAACTGGGTTACATTACAGCACTTCAAACGTAAATAGTGTCTAAAAATACCAATGCAAACTCAGACTGCTTGTGGTTATTAAAGACTCTACAGTCAGGTTTCCTCAGAAAAAGAGGATAGCACATTCATGTCTGTCTACTCCATGCTCCCATCCAATAAGTTTTAAGTCCTAGTGGCCAATTTCAAGCAAAAATGGCAGAGAGCTAGATGTCTCAGAAGTACTAAGTTCCTGTAAGTTCATTGAATATACAGATGAGTAAAAGAAAGAAACTATATTCATAGACTTAAACAAGGAAAGGCTACCTGTTCTCTTCATTGATTATCAGAAAATCTACCCAGAGAAGAAAAAAAAAAAAAAGCCAAATTATTTAATTACTTTTCTGTGCACAGAATTGCTTATTTAAAGAGTGAAAATAATAAATAAATAGGTCAGTATTTATTAGGTGACTAATAAATATACATACTTATTGGTATAGAAACTACAACCACCGAAAACGGAGCTGAAAGCAAAAATGCTTAGTGTGTCTATAGCCACCAGCATTTTCATAGAATCATAGAATAGGTTGGGTTGGAAGGGACCTTAAAATCATTTAATTCCACCCACATGCCATGGGCAGGGACATCTTCCACTAGGCCAACTAGGCTACTCAAAGCCACAACCAGCCTGGCCTTGAACAGTTCCAGGGATGAGGCATCCACAGCTTCTCTGGGCAACCTGTTCCAGTGACTCGCCACTCTCACAGTAAAGAATTTCTTCCTAATATCTAATCTAAATCTACCCTCTTTCAGTTTAAAGCCATTAGCCCTTGTAAAAAGTCCCTCTCCAACTGTCTTGCAGGCCCCCTTTAGGTATTGGAAGGCTGCTTAATAAGGTCTCACCAGAACCTTCCTTCTCCAGGCTGAACAACCCCAACTCTCTCAGCCTGTCTTCATAGGAGAGGTGCTCCAGCCCTCTAATCGTTTTCATGGCCCTCCTCTGGACTCACTTCAATAGGTCCATGATCTTCTGATGCTGGGGCTCCAGAGCTGAACACAGCACTCCAGGTGGGGTTTCACAAGAGCTGAGTAGAGGGGAAGAATCCCCTCCTTTGACCTCCTAGTCATGCTTCTTTTGACGCAGCCCAGGATTTGGTTGGCTTTCTGGGCTGCAAGTGCACATTGCTGGGTCATGTTGAGCTTCTCACCAACCAGCACCCCCAAGCCCTCCTGAGGGCTGCTCTCAATCTGTTCTCTGCCTAGCCTGTATCTGTGCTTGGGACTGCCCCAACCCAGGTGCAGGATCTTGCATTTGGCCTTGTTGAACTTCATGAGGTTCACACAGGCCCAGCTCTCAAGCCTGTCAAGGTCCCTCTGGATGGCACCCCACCCTTCCAGTGTACCATACTACCAGCTTGGTGTCATCAACAAACTTACTGAGGCTGCCACTCAATCCCACTGTCCATGTCACCAACGAAGATGTTAAATAGCACCAGTCCCGATACCAGTCCCTGAGGAATGGCACATGTCACTGGTCTCCACTTGGACACCGAGCCATTGGGTTGAGTGCAACTCTCTGAATGCGACCATCCAGCCAATTCCTTATCCACTGAGTGGTCCATCCATCAAATCCATGTCTCTCTAGTTCAGAGAAAAGGATGTCATGCGAGACAGTGTCAAATGCTTTGCAGAAGTACAGGTAGATGACATGAGTTGCTCTTCCCTTATCCACCAACGCTGTAATGCCACCACAGAAGAATATCAAATCTGTCAGGCATGATTTACCCTTAGTGAAGCCATGCTGGCTGTTACCAATCACCTCCTTAATTTCCATGTGCCTTAGCATAGTTTCCAGGAGGATATGCTCCGTGATCTTGCTGGGCACTGAAGTGAGACTGACCAGCCTTTAGTTCCTTGGGTCTTCCTTTTTTTTCTTTTTAAAAATGGGAGTTATGTTTCCCCTTTTCCAGTCAGTGAGAACTTCACCAGACTGCTATGACTTCTCAAATATGATGGATAGTGTCTTACCCACTCGACCTGCCAGTTCCCTCAGGGCCCAGGGACGCATCTCATCAGGTCCTATGGATTTGTGCACCTCCAAGTTCCTTAGATGGCCTCAAACCTGATCTTCTCCTACAGCAGGTATTTCTTCATTCTCTCAGTTGCTGCTTTTGCCTTCTGTGACTTGGGTGGTGCAGCAGGAGCACTTGCTGGTGAAGAGTGAGGCAAAAAAGTCATTAAGTACTTCAGCCTTCTCCATGTCCCAGGTAACCAGGTCTCCTGCTTCCTTCTGGAGAGGGCCCACATATTCCATAGTCTTCCTTTTATCATGACGAGCCTATAGAAGTTTTTCCTGTTGTCCCTGGTCAGGTTTAACAGGACTTTAGTTTTGCTAACCTGATCCCTGGCTTCTCAGACAATTTCTCTGTATTCCTCCCAGGCTACCTCCTTGCTTCCACACTATGCAGGCTTCCTTTCTGTGTTTGAGTTTGTCCAGGAGCTCCTTGTTCATCCATGCAGGCCTCCTGGTGGTTTTGCCCAATTTCCTTTTTGTTGGGACACATCACTCCTGAGCTTGGAGGAGGTGATCCCTGACTACTAACCGGCTTTCTGGGGCCCCTCTTCCCACCAGGGCTTTATCCCATAGTACCCTACCAACAGATCCCTGAAATGGGCAAAATTCTGCTTTCCTGAAGTGCAGGATAATGAGATTGCTGTGCACCCTCCTCAACGGCCTAAGGATCTGAAATCTACTGTTTCATGGTCACTGCAGACAAGACTGTCTTTGAGCTTCATATGTCTCACCAGCCCCTCCTTGTTCCAGCATAGCATCTCTCCTCGTTGGCTCCTCTACCATTTGGAAAAGAAAGTTATCAATGTGTTCCAAGAACCTCCTGAATTGCTTATGCCCTGCTGTGTAGTCCCTCCAACAGACATTGGGGTGGCTGAAATTCCGTGAGGAGCAGGGCTTGTGAACATGAGCTGCCCCTCTCTGTCTATAGAGGGCCTCATCTGCTTAGACTACCTGGTTGGGCAGCCTCTAGCAGACCCCCACTATAATGTCACCTGTCCCTTCCCTCCCTTTGGTCCTCTCCTGTAAACTCTCCCATTGCTCTTCATTCATCCTGAGGAGGAGCTCCATGCCCTCCACCTGGTCGTTGACATAGAGAGCAACATCGCCTCCTTGTCTCCCCTGTCTGTCTTTCCTGAAGAGCCTGCATCCTTCCATCCCAACACTCCAGTCATAGGAGCCATCCCACCACTGTCTCCATGATGCCAATAAGATCATAACCCTGCAGGCATGCACATGTCTCTTAACTCCTCATGTTTATTCCCTGTGCTACACGTGTTTGCATAGAGGCATTGAAGTTGGGCCCCCATGAAGCTGACTTACCGGCTGGAATGGCTGGAATTCCTTTGTGGTGCTCTTCAGGTGCTCTCCTGCTCACCTGAAATCCCTCTCTGAGCATCTCTTGCTGGCACTGGCATCAAACTGGTAGGAGCGGGATGGACTGAGGTTCCTCTCCCCCTGCAACTTTAGTTTAAAGCCTTTGGGATGGCCAGGCTGGTTAACACTTGCCTGTAAACAGCAGACCTAGTTTAGTATCTTAGAGCTCCACAGCAACTTCAGCAACTCATGTTTGCCCTCTACCTCCCCAACAGTTTACTGATCTCTCAGTTGTGCAAAAGAAACCTATGAAATAATCCAGATTTTCTAAATATGCCTAAAAAGATGAACAGAGGTAGGCAACACGAACAGCTAAGTCAGCACAGTTGAGGAGACAGCCACACCAGGCAAAGGGGAGGTGTATCTAACAGGCAAGCCCAAACCTCTGCGGCCACTTGAGCAGCGAGGTGTAACAATTGCCTCTGACAGGGCCAGAGAGGCTGCACTGCCATTTCCACATACCTCACAGTATGCTGCGAGTGGGAGAGGAGATGTGCAGGCGGTGTGTGCTGTGTTACCTGTTTGGTATCACATAATAAAGAATTGCTTTTTACTTACAGCATGACAAGGTTAAATAACATTCTGCCACGGACAGGCTGCATCAAACTGTTCCATCAGGCCTTCACACTCCAGCTGCATGAATGGGCACAGTGAATGACAAAACAAGGATGTTTTGTGAGTCATTCCCTTCAGGTGCGTTCCACAGTCTAAACAGGCCTGGCACAGTCCCAGCCTTCCGCTCATCCTGCCATTTATTCCCTCTCTTTCCAAGGCACCATCACCTTTTTGGAGGGGGGCGAGGTTAGATCAGCCCCCCAGACCTGCTGACTGTGCAATCACAGAAAGCGTGACCGGGAGCAGAGCGGGCAGCTGGGACTCACCTCTTGAACTGCTGTGCAGCCCAGGCCCACAGTGATTCACCACGTGGGTGAGGTGCCAGGGTCTCCCAGGGCTTCTTGTCAGTAGGAAGAGCCGCTCCTCCAGACTTGCAAAGCGACAGGCCAGAAGAGGAGGACAAACCCTACTGAAGAAGAGGGGTTTGGCTTCTTGGTAATTCTGCAGCAAGACGCCTGTGTTCTTTGCAAAGAGATGCAACCTTCATTATGGAGACACTTTTTTTTCTGTTGTGTGGTTTGGTTTTTTGCTTTAAACTTAAGAGTCAGTTTGTAACCCAGAGCACGCGACCACAGCCAGCCTGCCGCAGACGGAAGACCGCTGAGGGCGAGATGGCTGACCAGCTCCTCAGTCACGCTGCACCGACAGCGGGCAGGTGCCAGCTCCCTGGCACTTCAGTGTTTGCAAGAACTGTTCCATCAGAGGTGGCTTAAAGCCTGAATTCCTGCCACGGTCACTTCCAGTTTTCAAACGCTCCATCCGTCCCCTGAGCACTTCACAACAGCTTCCACAATTTTGTACTGAGGTCTGCCGAAACACCCAGTTTATTCGGTTAAAGCTCAGAATACTTCACTGCGACTCGGACTCCTGCTCAGTCACAACGCAGTTTGTGACACAGCCGGCAGAAAGCCAGTTCAAACGCAGTTTCTGCTAAGGCTCAAACTGCTCTGCAGCAGTGCGAGAGATGCGTTCGTTCTCCCTTTATAAACACGTAACCCAACCCACGCCCGTTCCGCACAGACATGAACCTGGCCAGAACTGCCGACCCAGCAGCGCCCGGCCCCCGCTCCCTCGGGCGCCCCCACCGCGGCGCAACCCACCCCCCGCCATGGCGGCGGGACGCACCGCCCGCCCCGCCGGGACCCCGCCCCCGGGCCCGCCCTGGCCGCGCAGGCGCGGCGGCCGCGGAGGAGGCGGGGCCGGGGTGTGCGGGCGGGCGCGCAGGCCGCCCCAGCCGGCTCCGTGATGGCGGAGGCGGGGCCCGGCGGCCTCGTGTGACTGTCGCCGCGGGCTGCCGGGGGTGGGGGGCTGCCGGGGGTGCGGGGCCCGCCGCGGCATGGGCAGAGCCATGGGGCTGGCCGGGCTGCTGGCGGGGCTCTTCTTCGTGTCCGCCGTGTTGGTGAGCACCAGCCTTCGGCACGGCGCCCCGCGGAGCCAGCCCGAGCCGGCCGAGTGGGAGCCGGCCTCGGGCGCCGTGCCCGCGGAGGACTCGCTGTGGCCCCTGCCGCAGAGGCTCCGCACGTCCCGCCGCCAGCTGCAGCTGGCCCCCGACCGCTTCCAGCTGGTACACGGCGCCGGCTCCTCGGCGGGGCCGGCCTGCGGTCTGCTGGAGGACGCCTTCCGCAGGTGAGGGGCGGCGGGGCCGGAGGCGCGGGGGGGGGGGCGGCGGGCGGCCGGAGCGGTTACCTCAGAGCCCCGCCGGCGACTGTGCTTCCTCGGCAGGTACTACGAGTACGTGTTCGGGCGGCCCGGCCGGCGGACGCGGGGCCGCAGGCAGCTGGGCGCCCTGGCGCGGCCCGAGCTGTTGCGGCTGCAGGTGGTGATCGGGTTCCAGGACCCCGGCTGCCGCGGCTTCCCGCACCTCTTCTCCAGCGAGGCCTGTGAGTACCGGCTGGCGCCGCACCGTTACCGCTTGCTTCACCGTCCCGTGCCCGGTGTCACAGTAGGGTGTTTTTTAAGGAACTGGAAGTCACAGGCTCGCCGAGGCACTCGGGAGCGTTTCACAACAGTGGCAACCAGAAGATAATCTCAGCCCACAGTGAATAATGAAGAAAGGGCGATCTTTGGCTACATGCAGATCTTGCCATACATACATAACCAGGTAAGACCTCTGATTCTTAACGACTGTTACCAGAAAGGCTAGCAGCAGAAATCACAGGTTAGCTAGCATTCAGCTCGTTCGCCTGCTGCTAGCCTTTCTGGTAACAGTCGTTAAGAATCAGAGGTCTTACTATGTTGTGCTGTACCTGGTTATGCATGGTGAGATCTGCGCGTAGTCAGAGATCGCCCTTTCCTCCAGCACAGGGTGCTGAGCTGAGTGAGGGCTGGCGCTGCTTGTTCAGCTGCTTTGCTTAGAAATAACAGCATTTGAACTGAAGCTGCCAACACTGGCTTACATACATGGTATTTCTGTTTTTTCCAGCAAAACTGGAAAGTGTTTGTTGAACTTCTTGTAATTCATCTTGCAGTATTATATATCCCCTTTCTTTCTATCAGTAGGGTAATAAGAATTTTCTTAATTACAAGAAAGGATTTAAAACCACAGTGGTTACCTTGGGTTTGTTCTGCTATGTTGCTTCAGTACTGTGACTGGAATCCAGAGTGGAGAAGTACTCTAAATCAAGTCCTCATCACCAGAGAAATTTTTTAACAGAAATAAGGACGAGTGGGTAATACTGCTTTCTGTCTGGACAGGTTATCACAGAATTCAACATATTCAGTTAATCTTGTTCTGTCTTGAGATAATCTTCAGTACTTGGCAAGGCAGTTTTTTGGTATCCAGGATACAGGTCCTTAGAAAAAGATCCTTTTAATCTTAAGTCATATATCAGCAGCAGGATTAATTCTACCTGACTTGTAATAGAATGTACTGATATTAAATCTACTCAGTCTTTTGGGGACACTTAACCAAGTAGCTTAACTTTTTGGGCAAGTTTATCATGCATTTCAGTGCAAATAGGTTATAGCAGCAAAATTGCTAACGCTTTAGAATTTTCCTGTCACAGGCAGGTTGTTATACTGCTTTACAACTAGTTGAACTTTGATGTTGTTTGTGAACTTCAGATCTGTGCTAAAGCTGGTTCTTCCCTTCTGTTAGGGAATCTGTCAGATCATTGGATTCTTAGGTGGCACCCTTCAGAACACTCAGAGTTTTTCCCTCTGCTGTAGGAAAGGAGTTTCCTGTTAAAAATGACATGGAGGTTTCCTAATGTAGTAAGCTGAGCTCTCCAGGCTTCAGCAAGATTTTAATTTTCTGTTAATAGGATAGCTTGTTTAGGGAACAAATACTGAAATACGCAGTTATTAGTCACTTGCTGGATTGAGCAGCTTTGCTCCTTTTCTTAATAGAGAGGGTATGGATCAGTTGATGACTATCCTATAGAAAGAGTAATAATAACTGAAAGAGGGTAGATTTAGGTTAGGGATTAGGAAGAAATTCTTTAATGTGAAGGTGGCGAGACACTGGAACAAGCTGCCCAGAGAAGCTGGATGCCCCATCCCTGAAAGTGTTCAAGACCAGACTGGGACTTTGAGCAACCTGATCTAGCGGAAAGTGCCCCTGCCCATGGCAGGGGAGTGGGACTAGATGATTGTTAAGGTCCCTTCCTACCCAAACTGTTCTAGGATTCCATGAAGAATATTGGATATGTAATCACAGTACAAGTTAATTGCCCTTCTCCCTGCTGGCTTCTTGCCTGCTTGCGTAAAAGGTTCCAAGCAGCCATATAAAATTTACTGTTCAGTGTTCATTTAAGGTTATATGTTCAGAAAAAAGCCTGCTGTCTTGGAAGTAAATCCCTGACTCAGCTACAATTTACCACAGAAAGACCAGTGGAGATTGCAGTGGTCTTCTAAGTTCTCCTTCTTACCCAGAACTTCCAGTATATACAGTCAGTGCTTACGTTAAAATGGAAGCGTGAGGTACTTTCTTAATGTCCCTGAACGGCTTTTCTCTTGTAGTTTAGATAAATGTTTGAACCGTATAACTTACAACCCACCATTCTTTCATACTGAGGCAGATCCAATAAAACATTGTACAGCAATTTACCCTTCTGACTTTTCCTCTGCTGCTTCAAATGTGTGACTCTGGTCAGTTTATTACTGCTTTGATGTTTAAATATTAATATGGATCCATAGATTTATAGTGTATTTCTATACATATATATGTATGTGATTTTAAAAAAAATAATTAACATATTTAAAATGTATTTGTATTTGTTCACTGAAATTTACCAAATGATCTTAAATGAAAAACCAAAATTATTTTAGCTTTTTTTTTTTTTCTTTTAGCACTTTGTACTATACTTCGGTACCCAAACTAAAGGGAGGATTGTTATGGATACCTTCTGATACCATTCTTCATTTTACTTACCTGATTTCATTTCACTGTCCCTATACATGTGCTTATTAGATGGTGGGGTGGGTTGGTTGGATTGTTTGTTTTTCTTTGGAGTTAGAACTTTACAGTAAGCACCTAACAATATTACTTGACAAGGTAAGCATAATCTCTATAAAAGGTAGGTAAAAGGAGGATTAAACTTTTGCAGTTAGGTCTGGCTTAGTTACCCATCTCTTATCACTTATGTCTTAAATGCAAAAATATCATCTGATATGTTTTAAATCAGTTGGGTTAGACTTGGCTGGAATTCTGGCCCATTAACATTGCCATTAGTAAGTACTATATTTGTTTTATCATCTTACTGATTAACTGTTTACTGTCTGATTAGTAGCTTGCATTACTTCAGAAGCACATAAGTGAAAAATAGCTGCATGATACCACCATTAAAAACAACAGTAGTCAGAATTTAAAAAACAAAGGGAGATGTGGGACTCAGCCTCCTTAATGCTTGTTAGCATTGTCCTGTCAATCATGCTTTCTTAAGGAATAACTTTTTTGTTTGTTTGTTTTTATTTAGATCATTTAACTATAACTGAGCCTGTGGCTGTACTGAAAGCAGATGAAGTATGGGGTGCTTTAAGAGGTAAGCTGATAATTTTCCTATAGAGCTGTTTGTTCTGGGCTGACACGGGCCCCATGGCAGACTAAGAACCAGCTGACCACTGAGCCTTGCCTGTCTTCAGTCCTTAATGGGAAGTAAGCTTGTGCGTAGAGGCCAGAAGGATACCCAGATGCATGTTGGTCAGACCCTCAGTCCAAATGCTCACTATCTCAGATCCAGTAGCATGCTGTAAGTTAACTCTGCTGTGCCTGGAATCAGCCAAGCCAACCAAATCCTGGGTGCTAAAATGCTGTCTGATCTACAGTGTGAACACATTATTCTCTTGGTGCACCTAATAACTGGACATGATAGACACATCACCAGGAAGACCATAATGCTGAAGTTTCAGTCTGCTCTTCTTACTGTTAGTCTAAATTAGCAGATTTTTCATGCTAAATTAGAAACTTCACCAGCTGCAGAAATGACCAGCATGTTAACACCTTTTGATGAAATTCCTACCTTACCCTCAGTAACTTCCATGCTATTCAAGGATTAATTTGGTACAGCTGAGCTGTAGTACTAATATTCAGTATGTGTGTATAATAGAGAGTTTGAGTAGTTCTGTCTTCAGAATTTCTTCAACTGTGGTGCTTAAGCAATCAAGGAACTATGCTAAAGAGAAAGAAAACTCAGCTACAGAGCATTCTTTCTAGCTATGTGAGTGTCTGTAAATAGTTCTGGTCCTGTTTTTAACTTAACTAAACCTGGACAAGTGCTAGCTTATACTCCCTTTCTCTTTCTTGGATTTTTTACCAGGCTTGGAAACCTTCAGCCAGTTGGTTTATGAAGATGACTATGGAAGTGTGAGTATAGCTATTAACTAAAACCACAGTCCTGATAACAGACAACCATGTTCTTTATTAGGTACTTTTCTAGAAACAGCAGTTCTACTAGTTTCAGTAAGTATTTTTTCAGAAAATGATCTTTGAAAAGCTGATAACAAAATTAAAAGTATTTCCTATTTGCAAATATGAATATAAAGCAGGAATTCTGATTTTTATATCTCATAGTTTCTTGTCAATGAGTCTGAAATCGACGACTTCCCAAGATTTGCTCATAGAGGAATCTTACTAGACACCTCAAGGCATTATTTACCATTGAAATCTATTCTTACAAACCTGGTAAGTGAGCAGTTTTATATCATTAATAATGAAATCTTTAGGTAGCAACTGGAGCTGGTATGTAAGGACAGCCTGTCTTCTCTGGCTGACTTCTAAAAGGACAGTGATCTCTGCTAAGTAGAGGTCAGAACACACATCAGAGAGTAATTGATAGGCGAGAGAGGAGTTGCGTAAATCTGTAAAGGAGGCTGGGATTTGTGGTACCTTGGGTTTTCCGTATTTTCTGTTGCCTAAACCAGTTCACATATTTCTTGGAAGCATGTTTTGAGACATTCAACTGTTACCAAGCAATACATGGGAGACCTTGCAAGTCCTAGCTTCAGTGCCAGTGGTTGCAGGAAAATCCCAGTCCTTTCAATAACCAGGCTTTGGTAGTCCTGTATTAGGCTGCTAAAAGCAAGCCACTAATGAAGAAGTACAGAGCAACGGGGGAAATCAGAAGCATTCATTGGTAGCTACTGATTTCTTTCACTGTGTCACTTCAAAAAGAAGAAAACCAGACAAAAAAACCCAAGAAAACCTTCCTCTGAAAAGCCTAAGTAAGCACACTAAGGACTGTGTACTCCAACCTTGATGGGAAGGTGGTGAGTTTGTATAAATATAGCAACCGAAGCTGTGAGTTTTTCTGTTTTGTACTCCCCTTTTCTGCTGTTGAAATCCTTGTAGTGTAGTAGGGATTATTTGGTGGGTTGAAATGGAGGAGCCTTTGAGTAGAGGAACATGCAGTTTCCTGTCTTGACTCTGCAGAGCAGGCTTAAGATGCGCAGGAAGAGAGTGCAGGTAAAACCAGTCTTCATTTCTGAGGTCATCCTTGAACTATGGTCAAAACCTGCCCCTCCATGGGTATTTACCACTTTTATTTACCTATAAGGTCAGTCCTTGTTCAGCAAGTAGTGTTTGTGTAGTGTTTCATTTGCAACTGAGGGTGCTTCAAAGACTCAGGTAGTTACTTGTATCAGTATTTATTGTCTTTTCTAAGAGACAACAAAGTCAAAAGAGTAACCTGATTTTTGACACTTGCATTTCTAAGCATTCTTGTGTTTCTGTAACTGTTGCTATTCTGTTTTCTTTCCTTAGATTATGCCTGTCACTCTAATACTTTTCTAGAGTGCATTTTATGGCATTTTGCTCGTTTAAGGACAAGTGTGCTTTTCCTCCCACCTCTGTGCCTGCTTGAATCCAGGCTAACCTAATAAAAAGCAGCAGTAATCCCTTCACTGACGTGTGGTAATTAGATGCTTAAGGCAGCAGTTCAGGTACATTTCTTGTTTGTGTTCAGCTGCTGTACTGTATTTCCAGGAAGGGTGTTGTCCACCTTGTGGCAGAGGTGAAGGTCAGGAGGTAGAATTTTCTATGTGGAAAGATGTTAATTTGATAGAAATGCATGAAGACATGTGGTTAATTAAAATGTAATGCTGTCTGATAAAACAGGTGAGATATTTTGGGGGAGTGGACATAGTATAAATCTTCCTTTGGATTTGGTGGGAATTCCTGAAGAGATTTCATCACTTTTTTAAATGCAGCTTGGTGAGAAAAGCAAGGCAGAGGGGTGGAAATAATTGTATTGTGGCAAGGGGTTGGAAGCAACTGTGTTGCAATTACTGAGTCATGAACAATGTAGAGAACATTTATTCTGTCTGCCCATAGCACACACCACTTCTAGCGACGGACAAACTTGGGTAACTTGGGGTATGTGTGTAACCATCCATCTGGAGTCATAATTTGAAATATGTGTGTTAAATGTTTATCTTGATTATCTTCAAGAAAAGGGAAGTGCTGACACTAATGACTGAAAACACAAGGGGAACACTATCTTCTGCAGGGAAAATGCGTGGTTTATTTTGCATGCATTTGAAATGGATTCTGCAGAAGTCACTAGTAAGTAGGCATGTATGAAATAGTAGGGAACTCGCTTGTGTTCTTTAATTTTTGAGTCCAAAGTATTTAGGTAGAAAAGTTCAAGCTTTTCTGTAAGGTGAAATAGCTGATGTTGCATAGAGAATTACCCAGATATGTTTTGAAGTGGAAGAAATTCATAACCATTTATAGTAGTTCCTCTTCAGCCAGTGTAAGCATAATCAGATCAAGAGCTTGTTAACAGGAGTGGTGCAAATAGATGGCAGAGGAATGGAGTAGCAGTATAAACAGGCTGGTGCATTTTGTTGTGTGCTTCTAGGATTTGTGGAACACTGTATGGCTTATTGGTTGGTTCCCCCTCCTCCCCCCTTCAGTTGCTTTAAGCCTGTAGGATGTACTGGGATAAAGCCAGCTTTTTGCATCAGTTTTCTGTGAGAGTGAAGTGCTTAACTAGACTGTGTTGCATTATTTGTTACAGGATGCCATGGCTTTTAACAAGTTCAATGTTCTCCACTGGCATATAGTAGATGATCAGTCATTCCCTTACCAGAGTATTTATTTCCCTGAGTTAAGTGACAAGGTGAGTAAACATCATTGGAGCAGAGTGGGAGGGCAGAAATCTGGCACTTATTTAATGGAAATAAAATGCAGAGCCTACCAACAGTTCAATACATCTGCCTTGGCTGATTGCAAAACAGTACCAGAGGACCAGTAATCAGTAGGTCCAAACTCAGGATCCTACCTGAGTGTCTATGTGGACCATGTTCAAGTCTTCCTTAATGGATGCATGGTAAATGACCTTCCTAACTCTTGTGTGCAAATTTGCTAGTGATGCTGATCCGCAGTGTCTGCAGGCCTTCAAGCAGTAATGGCATGCAAATAGCTTGATGTGCACACTTCTCGGATTTTTGTTGTTTTGTTTGTTTAACTGGTAGACTTCCTGCCACTCAAACAAATATAAGGGAGTTTCCTGTCAGCTCGAGGCTTGGAACCACTGCAGTAGTACTTTTGCCCTGTCTGAGACCTAGTTAACTTTACAAAACACAACATACCTTATAAGAGCTCCAAAAGTGAAGTTGTTTTCTCAAATAGATATAGTTGCAATGTATCTCTTTATTTCAAGATTCACAGCAAATTTTGCTAATTAATGAAAGCCATCATGAGGTTATTGCTCAGTCATGGTACAGTAGTAGCCAAATGAAGCACGAATAATTAAGTAGACTGGACCTAAGCACGAGATTTGTGATTCTGTTTTAAAATGCTTGCTAGAATCTGACCCTCATAAAAATTACGTAGGCAGTGGTTGAGCAGATGCCATGAAGAGTTTTATAATTCAAAAACTGTAAATGTTGCATGGTGCATTCAGATTATTTTTCCTAGTAATGGCTGTGGAATTCTGTCCTGTTCCTCACTGACAGCTGGAGAGGGAGATGGCCAGTGTCTCAATAGCCATCTTTTTGAAAGGCTTTTTGTTTACCGTTATCTGTTTTTGAATAACTCGGCTGTGGAAACCATTTCCAGATAAATGGAAGCTTAAGGTGCTACTAATCATGAGGAGTCATGATGCTTTTCTTTATGTAGTTTCGCTCTTTGGCAAGCATCTGTTTCACGGAACTGTAGGAACTGTAGCAGTCTGGGCAGTTTGTCATGGTCCCTGACTGTGTGGGAATGGAATAATGCCCAAATTCAGTGTCACAAAACAAATACACCTGCTAAATTGGGTATTGTATCAACTGACAAGCAGAGGTGTTGGAAGAAGACACCATTCTTTCTGACTTGGCAGAATTTTTCCATTAGTCTTTCATGTCATGTAGCAAGGGCCCCTATGTTTTGGAACTAATGATACAGAAGTGGAGGGAATACTAACTTGCCTCTGTACAGAAGAATTGAAAAATGCATCTTTCAAACATCTGATGGAGTAGAAGCTAGCTTTTCTGTTTCTTTCAGTAACTATGAGCTAAGGAGGAATGGACAGTCTCAGGAGATTTGTCTTAGTGTGGAAAAAGGGGTTAATTTTTGTTTGGGGTTCCCCCCCCCCCCCCCCGCAGCTAGTCAGCTGAAAAGTTCATTGCAGCTGCCCATGTGATAAACCAGAAAAGGCCAACTTGTAAAACTGCTCAACAATCTAAA